>NW_007577780.1:589152-609019 GCF_000690725.1 Stegastes partitus
GGACACCCTGGACAGGTCACCAGTCTATCACAGGGCTACACTTAGAGACAGACAACCAAGCACACTCACATTCACACCTACGGACAATTTAGAATCATGCTATAATGTATTCATGACAAATAAAGGCTGCTACTGTGTCCGTCCTCGGCGCTTTTTATGTTTTCACTTCTCACATCTTCCTCTTTAGGTCGAGTATTTTCTCCAATCTCATGGGCTTATGGGATTCTTTCAAAGGTTGTTGGATGCTGCAGGTTTCTGAAACCTCGCCATTACAGGTTTCACCTGATAACAACACAATTAGGCCTGAAATGCCTTTGCCTAGTCTGCAAAACCCTGTAACTACTAGCTCTGTTCCATTATATCGTATTAAGACAGATCCTGAAACTTATAAAATGTACAGTCCCACGACCTATTCCTTCATTTTCCAAAGCCGCACTTTCACACCACTGCATTAAAAGGAGAATTTAATTTCTTTTTGTCCCTGGTAGTACTATGCTAGTCACAGTAATAATGATCTCACCTTCCATTTCTCGTTTACCACCTCGTTTTTGCTCTATATCCTCAAGCACCATTACGCTGCTATCTTTCCAAAAGAGAAAAAAAAGGAAAAGACAGACCTGCAAATGAGATTGGTGAATGTGCAAAACAGGAGCATGTTTAATGCTCCTAAGAGACTGCTTTCCCTAGCCCCATAATTAAGGGATTTAGAGCTCTGGAGACAGCTGGACTCACAAGAAACACTCCCAACATCCCCTTGTACTAAGCACCCTGGCCTTGAGTCCACATCTCTGGGGTTTTATAGTGGAAGAAGGTGGTGGTGTGTGTGTGTGTGTTCGCCTGTGTGTGTTGGGAGGTGGGGGGTTAGGTTATAATGACTGCAAAAAAGAAGCATCAAGGTCATCCTTGACTTTCACTTTTACTTTTGCTGACACTAATTCAGTGATAAGTATTTGATATCGCATTATTTTTTCATTGTGAGGCCAAATGCTCCAAAGCAATCTGAATTTTGAACTGTTTTACCAAACTAAAGGTGGTGCACGACATTTCAGTTCTCAAGTGTGGTCTAATCTCAGTCACTGGAGGATTGAACATATACTATATGTATACATTTGTGAACCCTGTTGGTGCGAAACCTGAAACGTGATCACCTTCTTAACTAATATCCCAAAGAGTTACAGCTGAAAACAAAACAATTAATCCTCCCCAGAAACATGTTTACAGCAAGAATTTAAATGTTACACTTTATTCTAACATGCAACGACACATTAGGCCTCTGATGGACTGGTGATCTGTATAGGGTGCACCCTCCTTTGACCTATTGCATGCTGGAAATGCAAAAAAAAAAAAATAACAAAAGAGGCAGACAGAGAGCTGTGGTTGGATTGATGGAAAAACAAGACACACTGCAACGAACTTTGCATTGTAGGCTTTAAAATGACCTGCTAACTTGACAGGCGAAAGATGACGTTAGTACCCCAGCAGCAACTAGTCCCAAAATTAAAATAAAAGCCAATTTAAATAACAATCAAGGAGAGAACATTAGTGCAATCATTTAGCTAGGGTTTTCAATTTTAGACAGCTCATGATTACCTTGTATTGCTGCTTTTTCTTGTTTACTGCATATTAGCTTTTATGCATGACTTGTGTTTGAGTCACCAACTATCCTATGTGGATGCATGCCATTTAGTCACAAAAGAACATTGGTTTTGAATGCTCTACTGCAGACATTTGCTTTTAATAAAGCTTTCAAGCATTAATTCCCATCAGCATTTGTATGGACGGTGATTCATTTGTTGCTGTTTTTTTTAAATAACCAAAATACTGAGATTGGACTTTTCTCAAGCAGGTGTGGCAAATACAGCACATCCACACATATTCTGGACACATAGTTGTATATTTCAAACCGCACTGAAAGAGACCCTTGAGGTGACACTGTGTCATCAATATGCTAAACAGTTTCATGTCTGAATTTGGAGAGGTTCTTTAGAGTTGAAATTGGAAGTAATAGCGCAGGCTGAAAGAGACACAAGTGGACCCCAAAGAACATCTACAAAATATTTCCCTCTTCTTCGAGCCGCAGTGACAATATCGCAGTTGGTACGCAGATCTGTGACAAAAGTCAGAAAGAGAATGCAGATGGAAGAAGAGGACAGGCTGGCAAATGTCATGTGGTAAGATACTGTAGCTCACTTTTTAAGCCTCACAGCTGGATATTTTTAGTGACCCTTTAAAAAGGTTTCTTTTTAAATTTGCATTCAAAGGGGGTCAAAGGTCAGGCTCCAATAAATAGCAGCATCTCTAGAGGATATAATCACTTGCTTCGAGGCACCTATGCCGAGAAAATGCTAATGCCAGATGGCGCAGGTGCATGAGAAGGACAGCACAGTCCATGTAAACTGGCTGCTGTTTTGACGTATTTAAACAAACTAATATTCTATCCACTTCGAAACAGTGCCTATATAGATAAAGGTAGCATGCTTGGACAACTCCACAAGGAAAATTGGAACACTGAACACAAATATCAATAGATTTAATATTCTTCTTGCACAAAGTATGTACACTCTCGGCCTCAGCAGTCCCCTTAAGCAGGAATAATTTTTAGTAAGTATTTTGCAGAATTGTCCACAAGTCTTTAACATTGT
Source organism: Stegastes partitus (assembly GCF_000690725.1). NCBI lineage: Eukaryota > Metazoa > Chordata > Actinopteri > Pomacentridae > Stegastes > Stegastes partitus. Next base: position 591,795 of record NW_007577780.1, read on the forward strand.
TTTGCTGAAACTTTTGACCATTCTTGAAGGCAAAGTGCCTTCAGTTGCAGGAGGCTTTTCTTGCATGTACTATGGTTTTAAATCCACCCACAACGTTTTAATGGAATTCGAATCTGGGCTACTGTGTCTTAGGTCATTCCATAACCCTGCACTTCTTCTTTTGTGAGACATTTCTTGGTAGGTTTGCTGGTGTGCTCACAATCATTATTTTGTTGAAAGGTCCACTTCTGGTTTAACTTTAACCTTCGGACATACGACCTCAAATTATCTTCAAGCACATAAGATGGAGAGTTTATAGTTGAATCAATGACTGCACAGTCCCAGAGGCAACAAAGCAACCTCAAACCACATAATTTCCACCACGATCCTTCACAGTTGGTATGAGGTTGTTGTCCTGAAAAGCTGTCTTTGCTTTGTGCCAAACATTCCCACTGTTTATGTTGCCAAACAACTCTGTCTTTGATTTGTCTGTCCAGAGCACATTATTCAGAAAAAAAAAAAGAAGCCTGGTCTTTGCCTGTATGTCTATTGTGAAACTGTAGTTTTACTCTTCTCCCTTCTTTTTTAGCTACATCTTTTTTAGCTTCTCATGCAGGTCGAATATGTGTAGTCTTTTTTTTTTTTTTTGAGTTCCCAGAGTTACCTTTAGGTTCTGTGTTAAAATTTAAGGGTTCTTCTTTTTTTAAAAAACATCAAATGCTTTGAGCTGAATTTGCCGGGGCAGCTAGTCCTAGACAAAGTAAGAGTCGTTTGAAATCTAGGCCACTTGTAGATGATTTGATGATAAATTTCAAGTGATTTGGACATCTTTTAAAGGAATCGGAGAGCTTTATACATATTTGCGGAACAACACCACACATTTCAAGGACAAAGAGAGCACCAGATCCTTGAAGCCAGAAGGTTAAACAAGACAGGCTCCATTTATACCTTCCTCAAGGCTGAAACGTGCTGCTGCAATGATGCTATGAAGAATTTTACAGTTGCATGTCTACCTGCTGTGGCTGTCTTCTGCCAGATGGGGGCAGTGTAAAAAAATGCGTGGAACAATTGGAAATGTAAACGACTCTTGTTAGTTTTTGTGCTGTTCTTGGTCTTTTTGTTTCGCTCCAGTCAACTTTAAGAACTTCTTTGTTATGGAGTGAAACCTTGTATTAAAACAGGTGTGCTATATGTAATGCTTTTCCATGTGACTGAGCTGTTTTTTTATTTGTTTACATTTTGAAAATGATTTAAAAAAATCAAATTTCTGTGCCATTTGTTTGAGTATGTCACTGTAGTTAATAGGCACTGTTTCAAAGACAATTAGATGTCCATATTGTCAAAAAAAAAAAGCTTCTTTCATCCATGCTTTTTTTCCCCACATGGCTGTATTTACTCCAGCTGAAGAACAGTCACTTTACCACCCACCAGCTACATCTTATTCTACCTTATGTTCCTTGCACTAACATGTAAGGTCCTCTTGTTCTTTTCCTTCAGTTTTCATGCATTATACAAGTCATTATGTTGTCTACACAGCTCTCCAGCGGCGCCACCGAGACAAATTCATGTACGTTTAGTACCATTCAATTCGGTAGGAACAAACCACTTTCAGAAGCACGTCTTCAGAGTAAGGCTGCATATTACTTAGCTGCTCCTAAATTCAGTTTGTAATTGGTCCCAAACACAAAGGCATAAGCGAGAGGTTAAGCGTGAAGAGTGGAAACTGAAATGCCCATGCCACATTACAGCAAATTAAGTGACTGGAAATTCAAAATGTCAATTTAATTGACTCTTTCGCCTAATATTCATCCCAGTGGAGTTGGAAATGGAAGTTAATTGGTCCATCCCAGAGCCAGTTTTATGATCTAAACTTTACTTGTAGGCTTGAGGATGATTTGGCACCCAAAAAATCAAAACAACTTTTACACTGCCAGGTCTTGGCAATGCACAAGACATATGCCCCACCACTGCTTTATTTCTGCTTTGAGGCTAAGATTGTTCCTCGCAGAGATATAAATGTAAATTCATGCTTTCACATCCATGTGTATGTAGTTGAGGGCGACAGAAACATACATGCATTCCAGAGTGAGTTAAGCTGAGTGGAACATAAAACACTGCCAACTGCTTATATTCTCTATTTTGAGAAGTCACACAGTTGGATGGGCTATGATTGTGTCAGTGGGGGAGATAGAAAGCTGCCTGAAAAACGATCAAAGCTAAGTCCTCTCCAGAGAGGAAAAAAAAGACATGTTGAAATGATCGCTGGCACAAGCTCCCTGCACCTAAGTCTTTTTCTTCTTCTTCTTCTTCTTCTTCTTTTGAAAACCTTTATTTCCCAACATGAGCGGCAGCATGAGATAAAAGACACCGGGACAATTTTTAATCACTTTTTCTATTGTGCTTTTAACATTTGCATTTACACCCCACCCTGTTAATTTGCATGGGTTATTACCGCGCTGTCAGCTCGTATCGGATCCTCCCGCCTCAGCCAACCGGCTACACTGCTGGCTGGTTGTGAAGAGTGGGAGACTCTGGTGGCTGTCAGGAAGAGGAAGAGGATGACACACAGAGACAAAAGCTTGTGTCACACTGAACAAGTTCCCTAGTTCCGAAGCCCATTAATCATACCGTGTTGTTGAAAATGCGGGGAGCACATATACTATATGCCTGTGTGCTCGGACCGGTCTGTGTGTTTTGGAGCGAGAGAAATATGTTTGCGCATTCCTGTCTGTGTAAACACGCTTTAATTGAAGCATTACTGAGCAATGGCAGCTGTCCCTCAAGAGGCGTATTCTCAAGTGGACACAGAAGTGTGGGCTACCTTTGAAAGACATGCAACCCCTTCGCATATTCAATGCAGTCTGCAGAGCCACCCGCATAGAACAAAAAAAACAAAACAAAACACACATCTCAGAGGTTTAGAGAGTATTCATTGAACAATATAAGGAAAATTACCCGCAAAATATCTTCCAGTATCTACCATCAATAAAATGACTCGGGAGCTTAGGCATCGTTTTGCTTTTTTTTCTCCTCTTGCTCTGTTCCCATACGATAGGAAATATGATATGTCATGGCTGTATATGGTTTTCCCCAGTCTCTCCCCAAGGCTGAGGCTCTCTGAGGGTAAACCAGGCCTGGACTTACAGCTTTGCGCTTATAATGAGGACAAGGGGGACAGAAGATGCGATTTTGCCAGCACAGTTTGAAGGCTTGGTTGAGACAGGACAAAAGGGAAAGCTTCTTTTTTTTTTTTCTTCTTCTCCGTCTCCCAAATAGCAGACAGTGGCAGATGGGACTTACCCTGCATCCAACCCAGCATCAATTATGCTGTGACTGGCACCCTCATCCCAAAAGTCCATCTTTTTTTTTTTTTTTTTGCTTAAGGGCAGAGGTTTAGGTTGGCAATCTGTTACAATTTGGCCCCTTTACCTCTATCCCTCCCCTGCCTCACCCACCCCCCATTTTAGCAGCCTGTTAACTCACCTCACGAGACACCTACGTGGATTCACCGATGAGGTCCCCAGTGCCTTGTGCATCACTGACACATTTCTTGATCAGCGTGGCTATGACGCCCAGTTGACTTTTTTTTTATTTTTATTTTTTTTATGACACCTAATTCAAAGACCAAGGGGGTAAAAAGGGACAGTAAAGTTATACGAGGCCAAAGAGAGTCACTTGAGGTAGTGAAGTATTCATTATTCAGTTCTTATCCCCAGACCATATGAACAATCCCCAAAGAAGTCTTTGAGAAAATCTACATCAAATGCCCTCAGCCAGACGGCCCCAAGCTCTGCAAATGTCGATATAGTATACACAGCATTCAGGGACAGGGAGGAGAATTCATATTTCAAGCTGACATGTAAGGGTTGTTGATGGGGCAGTTATGACCAAGACAAATGGGTGACTATGCATCAACAGTTTCTCTTTTTGAAAATGGGCACGAAATACAGCAGAATGACTTTCACTACCTTGACATGTTTACCCTTTTCTGGACACAGGATTAAAAATGTTGTTTTGTTAAACTCTTTTATTAGACATTGATGAGCACAGATGGTTTATCCGCAACCCTTTAATATTATAAAATAGTAAGATGATAATTTCATGATCATGCTGCTTTTCAGGAAATCAAAAATGAATCTGTCATGCAACACAAAAGCAATCATTTTCCGAGCCATTAAAGTTCATTTAAAAAAACAAAAAATACATAACAGTCCATAATACAGCACAATGCCGCCTCTTCTTTATGACCCCGCCAGCCCACAGGACTCATTACCACCACATAATCATATTAATATAATGTCCTGATGGTGCCGCAATTAATTTGTGTAATTACTGAGTCGTAGGTGTATTTCACTGAAACAAAGCCAGTTATTTTTAAAGTTGTGAGACAGGGCTACAGCTTCTTTTTCAAGGTAGCATTTAAAAAATAAAAAATAAAAAAATTCGTACCTAAACATATGTCAGACCTCTAAATTCACCTTTAAAAAAAAGAAAGAAAAAAAAAACAGACGGTGAGGAGACTACACAGCAAGCAGCTAAACTGAGGATTTAAAGTGTAAAAATCTCAGTGCACAGCCTCAATTATTCATTTTGGTTTGAATGGCAGGTGAAACATTGATCTGTCTCATGCTTTCACAAATAGAGTATTTTAAAATACACATATACTTGCTGGATGTTGATGCGTATTTCAATGTTGTTGGTTTTTTTATGTCAAAAATGTTTCCTACATGTTTTTACGTACATCTTCTTTTCTCTTTTACATACAAGAGAAAAGAAGAAGCATTTACTTTGTAAACATTCTAACTTTTTTTTTTTTTCAAGTTTTGGTCAACTTGAGATGGATCCAAAACATACAGTATTTAGGTGCTTTGTTGGGGTGTTATATGTGTGTGTGTATGTGTGTGTGTGTACATGGATGAATGAGAGGGAAATCGTAAAACACTCGGGGTGTAATTGCAGCCATTCACTTGTCATGGCATCTCAAGAGCTCTTCACTCAGCTGACACTTGGTAGCAGGCCACAGGGTTTTGTGCGCGCGCAGCCACACGAGCTCACGTCTGAGACAGTGAACCTTCCGGAACGATATGCAAATGAACACTTCGACACAATCGCTAAAATAGAGCTCCAGAAAGCAATTTGGCAGGTGTGTCGCAGCAAAACAGATTTTCTCGAAAGAATCAAAGGAGAGCGCAGCGGTCATGTTAAAATGTCGTCACTTGGGGGTGATACGCAATCTCTGGAGTTGTTAAATGACAAACTGCAAGTAAATAAATAAATTGGCTGCTTGATTTAAATGGTACACATTTGCATACGGTGTGCGACCTCCTGCCATTGTTGAAATTTATATTGAAGTGATTTTGTTGAATGAACAGAAGTGACTTAACAGTGATTTAAAGCTAAAAGTAAACATGACTTCGGTGACCGTGTGTTCACATTTAAACTGACAAATGATCCCAACCTGCTCTACATGCCAGATATTCAGCCTTAGTCAGCAGTTTGCAGACCTGCTCTTCCTAAAATCCTAAATGCTTTGTTTTGTCACTCTTCCATTATGTATAAAATCTGCCCCCATTTTCACCATGTTGACCACAAAGCAAAGACAAGCTCTGTCTGAACTGGCTGTGCACCGGGCTCCGGGTTAACGAAGGAGAAGAGAGTTACGAGGAGAAATTTGTGGAAGAAAGAAAAATGCAAAGGAGCTACCGGGTGCGGTGTGTTCTCCACGGTGTCCGTTCATTCCTCAGGGACGCAGGCAGAAGGGAATGTTTGAAGAGTCTAACTTCACGCATCAGAGGAATAAAAAGATTCGTCAAGTGTGAATAATGTCCCTTGTGTTGCGTTTGACTGATGGGTTCTTTCTGGTGACTAATCCACTCTGGAAAGAACGTATAGCTGTCACCATGTTTTAACAATGTTCATTAAAGCGCGCAGCAGACTAAAGCTTTTAACGGAGCCTACACAGTGGTGTGCTAAACTGAGAACGTACTATAGGACATAATTAAATACTAAGTGCTCCGGAAGTTCCTGTAGTATCTTTGTGCTTCAATAACAATGTGGTATTATTCCCATTGTCCTATTTTAAAATGCAAACATTACAGAAATACTTGATTAAGTGAGTGCGGAGAGAGTTTCCATGCTGTGTTTCGTGTTTTACAACACTCCATCTCTCTGTTGGGTGGAGGCGAGTCCTGTCCATCACAAAAAGATCACGCAAACTCCACACAGAAAGGCTCCAGCCGCCCAGCAGATTTAAACCCAGGACCCTTTTTGCATGAATTAATTAAACACGTTACCAGATTCACGTCTTATTCAGTTGACTTACTATGACTGATGGACTCAAGCATAAAAAACACACATTTCTACTAGTTAGAACAGTTTGACATCTCACCAGCCAGCACCATTTTTTTTTTTTTCATTTGTTCTTCTCACCGGTGTGAAGTTGGCAGAATTCGATTATAAAATGATTATTTTAGTGACTTTGCGCTCCACTAAGATTGAACAATATCCAAGTCAAAACAATAATGACAGATGTCAAGGTGTTTGCTCATGTTGGTCCACTGACGGCTCAAACACACTCACACAGTGTCAACGCCGAAAGTTAACTGTGAATAACTCTTAATTAGCTCTAAGTAATATCCCAGGATGTTTTTTTTTCTTTTCTTTTTTTCATTCAACTTTTGTTGTTTATGACAGAGCCCCAGAAGGGACATGGAGAAAGGAAAAAACATGGAGAGGAAAAAAAAGAGAGGTATCTTTTGCGAGATCTCGCAAAACCTTCTATACCAAAAACTATAGGTGACTCCAGTCCAGTTGGTGGCGGTAATGCATCTGAACGTTGAATTCCAACTGCCAAATCAATAGAAGAAGAAGAAAAAGAAAACTATAGGTATATATACTTCTTGGTCTTTTTGGCAGTATGGAGAAACGACAATGGAGGACACCCACCTATACAAGAGTTTTACTAAGTTTTTTAAACATTTTTTTATACATAAATACATTCAAGCAGTGCTTAGCAAGAGGCACAATTTTCACAAGATGTCCAATAAGATTGATGTGCCTTTTCGAGATCTTGCAAAGGTTTTTGTGAGATCTCAAGAAAGTTTTGTGAGATCTCACAAACGATACCTCTGTTTTTATTTTCCTCTCCCTGTTTTTTGTTTTTTTTCTTTCTCCATGTCCCTTCCGGGGTTCCGTAGTTTATTACTGAGTTGTGAATGTTTGATTTCAGAGAGAAATGAATGGATGATGTTCTCATGTTTTTAATGATTCAAATAATCATGAATGAATGTCAGGGTCTTAACCGTGTCAGGAAAAAGTGAATACATTCACTCTGATCACGAAAACACTTGACTCTATTTAGCTTTTTTTAAGACAATTGTTTGCAGTATTTTCTGTCATGCTCATTACAGGAAGTGTGCCATCTACATCTTTGTTAACTGAGTATTTGAGTGAATTACTCTTAATAAACTTTTAATAAATAATACCCCGGGATGCTTTGTTTTGATTTAACTGCTTTAAATAATCACAAATGAGTGTAAGAACAAAGTGAATACATGCAGTCAGTATGATCAAGACAACATTTAATTGAAGTTACTTTTTCAGACATTGTGATTATCATCGAAATCTTTTTTTTTTTTTTTTTTAAACTTTAAAATATGATTTTAGAAATTGGTATAGATACATGGTGTCGTTGGATTGCCTTACACTATTGTGGTCATCTGAAGAGGCGTACCATCCACTGCACCTGTACTCTCTCGGTGTAATCACCACGGTGCATCAATATTTACTGGCCACAGCTCACATTACGAGTGACATTCACACTCCTCCTCTCAAAAAGATAAAATCCACAAACCAAAGTTGATTTAATTTCTCAGAGGGCTAAGCCAAGCCTGTTGATCCAAGCACTTTCCTCTGCTTTGTCTTGTCATACAACTGTTTTGTTTATCTTATCTTTTTTGTTTGTTTGTCTGCTTCAGAGGCAATTACACAAAGCACTACGATGATTCAAATCAGAAGCTCAAGATAAATACACCCTATTTACAATGTATTATACTCTGGAAAGGTTTGATGAAAATGATTTTCTAAAACAGTCCGAGATATGAATAATCAGTTTGCGTAACTGGTTTAAATCCTGTTTTTGTTCCACCAAAAAGAAATAAAAATAAATATTTGGATTTGTATCACACCTGATATTCGATGAGTATCAGAAACATTTCTAACTTGCTCTTCAGCCCCAGTTATCCAAATGAAAATGTCATTTTAGCTTTGCTTTTAAAAATGAACCTATAATTAGATCATGATTAGATAAGGATGATCAGGATGAATCAATCAATCAATCCCAAAAAAAAATATTGAAATGAAAAAAACATAAACATCATAAGATCTCAGCTTTTTTTTTTTTTTTTACATGTGCTGCAAATGGAAATTCACCATTAGCATGGAAATGACATTTGATTACTTCACGGTGAAATATTACATCTTCAATTCCTAAATATTCATGAATGCATTGGTTCAGATTTTTGACCAGAGAAAATATTTGATTTATGTAGGGGCTGAAAACAGCTTTCATTTTTCAAAATAAATTGAACTCTGATGGTGAAGCGGCTCTTTTCAGTTCAGAAGTGATGACTAACATCCTGGTGAACCATGGCTTCCCAATTGCCATGAAGAAACCCTGTTTTCAAACTTCTACATCTGAAGTTTTGATAATTAATTCCGTGAACTGTGAGCTTTTCAAAAAGTTAGCCAGCGCTAGATGTGTACACCAAAGTACATATCTGTTCTGGCATCTTTCACTACTGGTTAATTCCCTACCCATACTTCTCATTTTCTCTTTTGACAATTGAATCTTTGAAAATAGCAGTTCAGTGAATTTGTCATAACATCCCATGGCAGCTAATTCTGTCTCATAACTGCAGCCAAAAATTCCATTTTCTACTTGAGTCATTTCACACTCAGCAGATTGGCAAACATTCCCAATTAAATCTGAAGCTTTTGCTTCAAGACATGGTGGGGTTTTGTTTCAAGGATGTCTTTAATTGCTAAACTAGTTAGAAATTTAATGGTGATGACAGTTATTGAATTGACCGGCACTGAAACACTGAAAGATCAGGCAGAGAAAAGTGACTAAATACAAGACTTGTTAAGAGTCAGCGCATGCCCTCCATTGTGCCTGCATGGTTTATCCTTAATAAGAGTGCAATTCTATGTAATATTCCATTCAGCCGCATACCATGTAGTAAAATTGAAGTAAATTGAGAACAAAAATAGGATGGACTATATACGGTCATGGTCTGTTGTTTGATTTATGTGTTATGGCCCTTGTTAAAGGCAGGTTAAGCAATAGTGCCGTGCCGTACTACACCTGCCACTTCAGATTCTTTGTATAATGATCCAGTTCCCAACATTCCCAGGCAGGGCAAGACTTCTCTCAGTGTGAGAAGGCACGGAGATGGAAAAAGAACTACGACTGACCTCACGGCTGTTGCACACTGCATTCAAGGGTCATGAATTTGCAATTTCATGCCTTCATATTAACTGCACATGTAGAGAGCCACTTCATTGCAGCACCCTGCTGCCTGAGGTCTTGATTACAGTTTTCCTCGAGTACCTCACCAGTTTCCCATACAGCATGCCAAAATTAGGAAGACCAGATTGCTCTGATTCACTCTGGAAATTGCACTGATTCAGCCTGGATTTGGGTGTGTGTGATGTGATTGTATTTTCTGCATGTAGGTATTGCATGTTGGTGTGTGTACCGTAAACACAAATGCGTGACTATCAGTGCACATATATGTCGTTCAAATTTTCAGGCTCAAAACTCAGATAAAATCTAAAAATGTGCTCCTATTATTTGGACAGATATCAGTCAAAAACACCATGTTAGTCACTGTTAAAGTACCACTTTTCCTTCATTTTTAGCCAGGAAAGTTAAAAAAAAACAACAACAACAACAACAACAACAACAACAACAACAAAACAACCTGCAAGATAAAAGCCCTCTGCTTGTGCCTTCACACTCCTATATCATGGAATAGCAATCCAATACATCATGGGTCAGTAGGCAGAGCCAGTCAGGGGAGAGCATGAGCCCAAAAACTTGTGGTTCTTATCAAAATAATCCTGCCATTCAGTGACCAAACGGATTTTTAACAAACAACACACATTTCAGCTTCTGAGCCTGTCCCAAAATTTTATAGCTTAAACCGGGGTCTTTTGGGTTTGATTCAAGGATTTTTGAAGATAGTCATCACTGACATTTTTTGAAAAAAAAATAAAAAAATCCAATCTCCCAAGTTTGATAAAATTGCAGTTTGGAGATATGCTCAGTTTAAAAGCTTTCTCCTCATGCTGATAGTAATTTGAGCAGCATTACAATTCTTGTAAAATGTGTTACTGCAGACTAACTGTGTATAGACTGATTTAGTTCAAGATATGGTTTTATTAAGGTGTCTTTGAAAATAATTAAGCAATATAAATAATTAAGTAACATAATCAGGGGTATCTAGTTGGCAGTTTATGCAAATAAACCAGGCAAAAACACTCCCTTCTCATTAAAGCATAATTTTCATTATCATTTTTTGTACACGCAAATCATTAATGGAACATGACTGTTACATCTCCAGCTGACATGAGTGTGAGTGAACATAAATAACAAAATCCATTGTCATGACCTTGTTGGTAGGAGAGATGAGAAGACCCCCATCTTCATCAGTGCACTAGTTACATATAAAAGTGCCCCATATCTAATCTAATTACCTGTAGATTAAAAAATAAATAAATAAAATCTTATTCTCATCATTATTGTTAATTTTCTTACTATATATACTTGCACGTGATTTAAGATTTCAATTGTTTAGGAGAAAGCTATAAAATAAACTAAGGCTATATAAAATATAAAAACAGTTATAGCGGTGGTCAGCATCATGGATCAACAATGTGTGAATAAAAAAGTTTACTCAACAGAGATAAATGGCACATTAGGTGCACAACGTACCATGTCTCAAGACTCTGGCTTTTTTTCTTCTGTCTTTTTTGGCAGGAAAAAGCAAGTAGCAGCACTTTAATATGGCAGAATAAAGGCTGGTTTCTGATTCTTGAATCAAGCTCAGATGAAGAATAACATGCTTGCTACTGACAAACTAATCCATATTTCTAGCTGTGATTTCTAAATAAGCTATTTTCCATTCAGAATCCCCAGAAACTAAATAAATGGATGCTCAGATTCTTGGTCATCTAGAGGGGATTGTGAGGATTTGTGTTGAAACCAAACTAAAGCTTCAGGACTCAGCAGTGACGTCTATCAGTCACTGTGCTAATGAAGGGGGGGTCTGCCATACATATTTCACTGGAAAAATAAAAAAAAACTCAAACTCAATCCACCATTTTCTTTGACAAATGTGCATACAGACCACTCACATTTCTATAATGTCTATGTCAGTGAAAAATGGAGAGTTTTGTAAATAGTGAGATGATTTATCTGCAATTCAACTCAGTGCTGAGGAAGCACAACATGTCCCAAAGTCAGTGATCTGCAAAACTGATACAGAAGCATCTCTATCGCTTGTTTCAGAAGAACAATAGTACACGCTTCCCATGACAAACTGGCAAATTAAGTGTTTTCAGTTCATTAACAATGAAAACAGGCTGAGAGATGACAGACTGACCCATCAAACCTGTGCTAGCTGTGCTCCAGTGTAGTGTGCATGATCAACTGCTAGGTAATTATGCATTTTGATTCTTCACTGTCTAACGTAGACTGCGTTCAATAACAATGACGGATTCGTGGGTCGTTTGCTCAAAGAACATTATCTTAGTTCCAAAAAGTTGAAGCACACACTTGACAACACTTGACTGCAGTGATTTCCTCAAAAGGGTGGTCAAAAAAAAAATAAGGTAACGGGCCCAACAAGCCTGGTTGCCTAATTTTTGGTTGGTTGGTTGGGTGGTTTTGAAAATTCCGGAAAAAAACAAATCAAAAACAAAGGCAAGAATTTCAAAAAATTTTATTCAGAATTACTTTTGTCAATTTCAACATATGTCAGTGACAGCTGTTTTTTCCATTCTTTAATGGGAGGGCATGAATACATTTGAGGACGACTGTAAGCTTTGATTTTCTGATGGCTGACAGTATTATCATGTTGAGGTCACATGACAATGACTCGTGTTGCAAATAGGAACTTTGGAAATATAACTGAATCAAATTGAAATTGAAAGTATGACTATAGTCTTTTCATATGGTTTCTGAAAGATTCAAGGGCAATGTATTCTAAAATTATATATATATATATATTTAAAAAAACGAACAAAAAACCCCAATAATAATAAAAAATGGCCGTCATCGGTGGTTCTTAGTATAACCATTAAAATGACTAAACAGAAACCTACTGCTACACTGCTCTACATGAGATCAAATATTAAAGCAGGATGGACCTGTGCTCACAAACCAGTGAGTGATGCCACAGCTGCTCTTTTCTAGAAACTACCAAAATGCACAGTTACCTGGTGAACACAAAATCATTTAACAAACAGGCTGAAAGAAGATCTGAAAGATCTGAAAAAACACAGTAAGGATTATTGATTGTGAAGGAAAAAGAAAAATGCAAAATATGAATGGTGAAATTAAAAAGCTGATGCTAGCTGCACAAATTTAGGAATAAAGTTTTGCTAGCTGCTAAAGTCTGTCAGGAGACATATGGCATTGTGCATTTCAGAAACACAGTTGCTTTTGTGGGTCCAAGCCAAGCATCAGTGATTGCTGTTTGGTGATGTAGTAGCTAAAACACAGAGTTAAAAATCACAAATCATGGTCTCTGGAATAGTCACAGAATCCATAACACACACACACACACACACACACACACACACATTTGGTTTCATTTAGAATCCTGGGTTTTCTCTGTCAAGGCCAGTGGGGATATTTTTTGTACATGCAAAAACTGGTATCTATGGTCTTCTAAGATAGCTCAGCTCCTTCAACCTCCTTGCAGCTCGTGATGCAGCGTGGGTTTTCTCTAAAGACGTGCATGGTAGGTGATTCTAAATTGGCCGCAGGTGTGAATGTGAACGCACAACTGGCGGTTTGTCCACGCTGTACCCTGCCTCCCGCTCTATGTCAGCTGGGACAGGTTCCACCCCCGGTCCCCAATGACCCTCTACAGGTAAAGCAGGTATCCCAAATAGATGGATGGATGGTGTAGCATTGATTTACAAGTCAAGCTCACTCCTAAATCGGAGCAAGAAAAGGTATAACCTCAGTAACCCCCACCACAACCACATTAGGTGGAAAAGACACCATTTTAACTGAGTTAACAAATCTTCCTGTGTTTGTCTTCATATCAACAAAGCAGAAACACGAGGGCAGAGACAACCCCTTGTGTCCTGACAGAAATAGCAAAGCTATAATTGTAAGTCAGGTTGTGAGCCTGTTTCTATTCCACAGCCATTCCGTCACAATAAGACAGAACAAGTGAGAATATGCTCTCGGGCAAAGTCTCAGCCAGCAGCAAGAGCCAGCTGAAAGAGTCTTCATTATATGGAACAAGGAATCATTTATGGAGCACTGTTACTCTGTTCGGGGGCAATCTGACAAACATATTGACTTTGGCACACGTAAGGTTGCAGATATCTCTGCATCTACTTTCCATTATGGCATGATTTGATTTAGGTGGGGCATCAGTTCTGTGGCAACCTTTGGTTTTGGGAGCCTATAAAATGTTGGATGATATGTATTTGAAGAGAATATTTACCTGCCATGTTAAAGAAAATAATAATTATCAAAACAGTGCAATGTGACTGACCGATCATCTGAAAGCTTGATATACATATTTTTTTTTTTTATATATTAGCATTTCACCACTGCTCACACAACAAGATTATGAGAGAATGCATTATTTCTAAGCATGCATTATTCACGAAATTGCCACAACTGATTTTGGATCTGCTGCAGCAAAAATCCACCACTGCAGTGAAAAGCTTGCCGCCTAGTTTGTCTGTTTTGTTTGAAAGGCAGCTGTTCCATCATCCATCAGCTCAACATCAAGATTTTATATCAGTTTCCAGCTCAAATCTGCATTTGCCTCATGGCCACTTCAACAATTGACTCTATAACAGACTGAATTATTCAAGATCAGAGCAGAGATTGAGGCTACCTCAAGATCTTAAGTCTCTACTAATTCCTAGCCAAAAATGCCACACAACTATCAATCCATAAATCCTTGATGGCAGCAATATTCCGAATACAAAATAATGCAGAGTAAGTCCATTAATACATAGCTCCAAGCAAATGAGCTTTATGCATTCCTACAAATTGACAGACAGCATTATTTAGTGAGAGAGTGTGACACCATGAGCAGAAATTAAAGTGCAGGCCAGATATAAACTATGGCAGGCCTGACAGTTCATGTGTTTTCTGAGTTACTGGTAATTCACAGCTGAGTGTTGGTACAATGAAAAGCCAATGTGATCGTTCAGTTCAGAATAGATTTCATCATTGAGGAGTATGGGCAACAAGGATAACCACTGAGGTCGGCCTCTGTGTTTATTTACTGTTGTATTGACTTGAATGAATAACTGTTGCTTTCTCCATTGAGATGGGGTGAGTTGCACCGAGTGTGAGTAGCAGTGAGTAGCTGAGCCACAGCAGTTGAGTGTATTTTGTTTTTTTTCCATTACTCTGCAAAAACAAGGTAAAGCTGTGTACCTTCATTATGTGTTGGGCGTGTGCTGCCCACAAACCACAGCCAGAGTCTACCACCTGCAGCCTGTTTAAGCTCGCCATAGCTGTTTCTTTTTTTAAGTATTTAACATCGTAGCTGTTTCTTTTTTAACTATTCGACCCTGCAATATTTATTACAGACCACGTTTGGTTGATCAGACCTGTTTCTACACAAGAATAGAACTGTGAATCAATCTTTGCTAACTTGGGGGACAAAACACATTTCATTTCCTATAATTTTCCTTACAGCTGAAGCATCGTGCCAGTCTGCTAGTGGAAAGCTTTTACTGCAAAGCAGTGACAGCAGGAAAGGTTTGGTTTGTACTTAACAGTGCTTCAGCACAGCTGAGAGCAAACACAATACAGTGAAATAAGGTTGGCATGTGAAAGTACAGCCAGGGACGGACAAGTGAAACAACACATTTGATTACAGAAATTAAGGTAGAACCTACAAATGACTGAGAGCTGAGCACAGAGAGGCTTCAAAAGCAAAACTTTCTTTCTTGTGCGTGGCACAAACACATAGGTGTACAGACAGAGAGAGATCATCACAAGTTGTCTGGGGACCACCTTAATAACTAGCAGGACAAAAGTAGTGCTGCTAGGCTGCTTCCTGCTGTGAGGCACTAGTGGAAACGTATGTTGTTGTGGCCTGACTTGGCATGATGGCAAGCGGTTCCTTTGAAAAACCCCAAACGGTTTGCTGCACTTCTGTGACTACGATATGGCCATGAAGAGATCTGTCTTGCTACCTTTTAAATAAGAAAACATGTAATGCTACATCAAAAGATTAGCACACCGCATAACCTTGAATTGCATGACCTCAGTGTCTGATTGCAGACTTCTTAATTCATCGGCGACATCTTGCCTTCTGTCTGACATTTCTTATGCAGACAGTGGAAATACCAGCAAAGCGCATAAAGCATCCATTAAGTTTATTGCGTTCAAGGTAGTAAACTGATACTCAGAGAATACAGCTCTGGACAAAAGCATGCAGTGGAATGCACCTTCAGTTATATCAAGTCAAAGTACGGAGCTGCATTCCTGCCACAGTTGTGCGCATCGTAACATAAAAGTGTAAAAAGCTGTTTTGAGGAGTCATGCTGATTTTTAATAAATGCTTTGAGGCTGGCTGAGGGTGTCTGTTGTGACTATGTTTCTCCAAAACTGTCAAATACTTTTCATTATAATTATTGCACATCTTACTGCTAAAAAGTTTCCAAAGGATGCCCTAAGTAAAGGTTTTAACAGGAACAAATAAATTCATTACTCTTCTGCTAAATACTGTTAAAAGACTTTCTTCCAATGAGCCTCAGCATTGATTTTTAACATCCCTATAGTCCATTAATCAGTGCCTTGACTATGCCATAGATGTAATGGCAAAATAGAGGCATCTACCCACATCTGGTGTAAGTACATATCAGTATAAGTTCTTTAAAATGTTACCGTTTTAGTCTCCATTTTGTATTTCATCTGCTATTGCAGTCAGGTCTACAGGGCGTAAAGTTTGCTTTTTAATAACACTGCAGAACGCTATACATCAAATCTGCACTGTGCCACAAAGTCCCTACTTGCATCTTCTTTCTGACTTGCTTTTTCTCAAATTAAGTAATTTCTTTCTTTTGTGCGGCCAGTTATTTTAACTCATTTCTGCCCTCTTCGGTGTCCGGATATCTAATTTTGGAACAAGAGTTTAGATGTTTATGTTTCCACACAGGCAACACCTGCCCACTATGGCCCGTGCCAGTGCCAAATGTTGTGCCACTGGGGCTTGAAATTAACATTTGCCAACCCGCCAAATATGGGCCACAAATTGGCATGTGCTGCATCAGTTCCACAGGCTTCTTTGGCACCTGAGCTTTTTGATCTTGGTTCTGTATGAACACAAAGTTTCTTCAATCCTGAGGTGCTGACAGTGCTATGTGTTTATATACAAACACACACACACACACACACACACACACACATATATATATATATATGGCTGTTGATTTGCCTCCATTACATTCCCTTGGGGGTCCAACGATGACTGTGAGGTCTTTATACATTTAGGCAGTCAGTTAACTTTTATATTTCCGTGTCATGGAAATAGCTCTCTTGTAGTCACACACACACTGCAGTAGGCGTACTAAATATGGAAATGAAATGATGATGTATTGTGCAACTACATTTCCATAAACAGTCTATCTTCTTTCAAGCCAAGCTATGGTGAGTACATAAGCCACAAGGATGCTGCTCCTGTGATATGGAACTAGTGTATTAAACACACCACACTCCCTCATCTATAGCTCGTGCTATGCCAAAACTTTTTGGGATGTCAGATGTTTGGATTGTTATCCATCGTTAAATATCATCATTGATCCGTCCATAATCCATTCTGCATCATGACAAATGCTCACAAACGTACAACCATAGCGGCAAGGAATGAGCTTAAGTGACAAGAAGATAAGGAGTCCTGCGACAGAAAATATGGCCCCCAGTGAGCCCTGAAATGATCACCCAAGCAACATCCATCCATTATCTATACACC
>NW_007577780.1:609739-735998 GCF_000690725.1 Stegastes partitus
GTATTTAACAACAAGCGCCAATGGAGTTTCACTACCTCATCCCTCTCCCCGGCGACTGAGTTGATGACGACAACAACCCCCCGGCCCCCTGGCCCCCCGTCAACGACCCTTCCCCTTGGGTGCGCTTTTCTCACCTGTATTTCACCTCTATGTATATGACAAGAGTAAACTTCCACATATATTTAACTGTCAACTTGTCTACTTTTGATTGATACCAGATATAATGATGTGAAGTCTAATGAAGAATTTATGAGTGATTAATCAAAACCATATCTCATCATGAATTTTAAGCCAAAGTTACTTAGTGTTAAAAGGGTTAAGTAGCTAACTACAACCAAACCTTGATCTCTTTGTCATAGAATGCATTAGTGTCCTAATTGCTGGCCAAAGCCAGTTCTACCAGTGATAGCCCTGAGGCCTGCATTACCTCCTGACAACCAGCCTACAGCTGCGCTCTCCTCCACCTGCTGGACCAGGTAATGGAAATGCATTCTTTTTAAACTGCATGCACGCTGGTGGAACTTTGAGTCAAGTGTTCACTTTATCCATAATATTATTATTAATCACTTTAGTCATGATCGCATTGGCAAACTTGTTATGGGCTTACGGCATGACTGATTCATATGATGAAACTCCTAAAAACAGAACAGAATGAAAGTGATGTACTGAGCATGCTCACAGTCCCATTTTTGCAAGCAAAGAGGAAAAAAGGAGTGAAGTGTCCTTTGTTTTGTCAAACATTTGTGCGAGTTGGAGGCTATAGACCACACACAAGGCCATGACCAACTGCAAAGTCTTATTGAAATGCTGAAGGAGAAAAAAACCGCGAGAGACCAAAGAGCTCGACCAGCTACGGGCAGAGGCTGCAGAGTAAAAACCGCCAGCAGGCTGCTTTTCAGGAGAGCTTTCGGTCCATCTTGAATAGACTTTTGCCACGGAGGCACAGCCCAAGTCACACTGGAGTCGAGTAAACCGCTCAAGTTTTTTTGACCTTTGCACACATTCTAGTGCACATACTGCAGTTCTAATGGCATCCAAATAAAGATATATAAAAGAGATGTGGATTCCGGGGGTTATCTGTGCAAAGACAAAGGTGTGGTGGGATGTATTTTTATATTTGATCTATTATTTTATAGGTCTTGAAATATTTCAAGCAAGCATTGTGGGAAAAAAAACGTGTCGTGGTAAAATAGTCGATATTCAAAAACAGTAGAAGCAGCAGCAACTTCCTGAAACATCAAATATTTTAAAACTCTTTATTTTTGGTATCTGAGGCCTCCTGCGGCAACATCTGAAAGGTATAAAAGCAAAATGTTTCAGGTTTTTTTTATAAAAAATAATACTCTCGATGAAAAACCTACAGATTTGATTAACGCTGCAGTTAAAATACGTGGCATGAACTATCTAAACAATGGAGTGGCGCTACAGTGTTAGCATCATTCATGGTGGATGAAAGAAAATTTTTCCTTCACAAAACTACCACAACCATGCTTACAAATTCTGGTCCTGAGGTCAGAGATCACAAACAAAAATGCAGTTTGAAGCTTATAAATCTTTCTCCCAGGGGGACACTATGCGGTTTTTCATCTTTTCACAAAGATGTGTGTGATGCTTTGTGTTGTGTTAAGCCAGCTGTCAGCCACAGGGTTAAGATAATGCATCAAGGCGGTACACACTGCGTCAGTCTCTGCACCAGGTGGCACTGGCACATCTGGCTAAGAGGAAGAGACTGGTACATCCCACACCCCTACAGAGGTGAGAGAGATCTTTATCTTCAGTTAGTCAAGAAGAACTACCCTTGCCTTGCTTGTTTTGTAGTTGTATAGATCTTGTTGTTGGGTGAGGTGGCCATTGTCTGCAAAAGGCTTCATGAGCTTGACAGTTGATAGGTTTCATGCGTGTGGATGTCTTATCCACAAGATTTCAGTGAAAACACTTTCTTACTCTTTAGCATCAAACAAGTTTCCATTTTAGCCAGCATAAACACTTCAAACCATCCATCATCTATTACCCTCAAAATGACAGAAAAAAGTCTCTCATGATAGAAGTATTCCATGTGATATCCCCAGGGAGCCACAACAGAGCCAACAATAGCTCCTTTACACTGTGGTTACCGCCGTCTTTGCTGGAAGTAAAGAGTAATTTCCTTCAGCTTCTCTGCATTTGGCATCTGAAATATTTGAGGCAATAGCAATTCTTCCACAGAGGAGCAGAACTCATTCAGGCAGTTGAAATGCCAACCCTAAACAGATGTGCAACACTCATGTACTTGGTGTCAGTTGCGAGTTTCCACAATGGGGCATCGGTTCTGTTTTGGAGTGGCACAGACAGTAATTAGCATACATTTTCTCTGATGCAGCCTTCAGATGACGACAGATGTACTGAAACATCCCTTTGGCCGTTCAGAACATCCTGTATCCACTGGTCATCCATAAAACTGAGAATGGCAGTTTTCTACCAGTCATCAACTCACTTGTGAACCCAAATAAATGAAGATCAGCAATGTACAGTCATCCACAAGCAGTACATTTCTGTATGTCCCATCTCTTCACTCCCCCCCCAAACAAACACACACACACACACACACTTTTTTCTGCTCTTTCAGCTACATAGTCCATGACTCTCTTCCAACACTAGTGTTATCATGATTCACACAACACAAAGAAACACGGCTCCAATCTCTACACTCTCCATCTTATTGTTGTTGTGGTTGTTGTTCTTGTTGTATGTCGCACAGAAGTGACATTGCTTTTCCAACTATTGGCTGGGTATTGCATTCTATTGCCGTTGTGAATGTAAACAGAAAAAAAAAAGACATCCCTGAAGGTATGTGGTTCTCAGGGGAGCTTCCTGGTGGGTTGTTACCCTCTGGGAGTCCTCAGAAGGGTTTGGTCTAAAATTGCGAACGTCACTGACTCAAAAAAAACTCACAGAAAAACCAAGTACCGTGAAAAGACTCTATGCAAGGGTAGTCCACTCATTGAATTGGTGCTGTCTTTAAGGCAAAGCATGTTGATACTAAATACTGATTTGACTTATTTTTCTATTCACTGCACTTTGTATTCAGACTCACACCAGTTAATAAATAAAATATGCTTTAAAGTACAGTACAGAGTAACTCACTCACATCACATGCTATTTGGGGTCAAGGTGAAAGTAGCATAATACAGCAGTATGATACGAACATATTTTATTCATTTTATCTTGGGATTTGCTGGTGGAATTTCAATCAATGGACTTACAAATACGTCCCACGTGAGAATATGTTATTCATCCTTATATGAAATCCTCCAGTGAATAGTTTTCACCTCAAGAAGCCAACTGTTTGTGAAATTGCTCCCAATGGTACAATTACTGCTGCTGAAATAATACAAAGTAGAAGAAGACAGAGAAAAAGAATGTGGAGTTAACAAGAGTGTGCCAATTAGTGGTTAATTCCTAAAATAAAACAGAATCATCAAGCAGGCATTTGGTTCTTCTGAAGTCATCACATTTCACAGGCCTTCACTTTCATTGCTATATTTATCAAGCTAAGTTCTGTTTTCTGCCATTTGAAATACCTGAATATGCAATAAATCAATTAAAATATTTTTAGAATGCTTTTGTATTTTTGCAATTAAGGCAACAATACCTCAAGAATGAAACAAGGTCTGTGTGGAACAAAACTGCCCATATAGTTTGTGAAGCTTAGTTTTTATATATATATGGCATATATCTTTTTGTTTTTTGCATGTGTGTATGCTGTGGTTTTTTTTTTAAGAACGTGAAATACAACAAATATACAAATCTAACATTTTTAAAAAGTATATCTCATTTCAAATAATAATTTGTGTTAGATTACTCCAAGAGTTAAACTTTTATGAGATGACTGAAGGAGCTTGACAAGCTACAAATGATTCATATCGAGCCTAAAGATTGATATATTTTTTCACTTTCTATGAGAATTGCACGAAACCAGAAACACATTTTATAGTGCGCCATTTCCCATTCAGTGTAACTCACCATTCAGGGTATCTTATCTATGTACAGTGCTTAACAAATGTATTAGACCACCACCCAATGTAAGATTTGTGCCACAGCTGCCCTAAATTAACAGCATTTGCAATTACCAAAAGCATTTTGTATGTTTCTGTAATGGTTAATACACCAGTAAGTAGAAGCTCTTTAACCCAAATGATATTTTTAACGCTAAAATATAATTATTATTGTTATCCATGAATTTTCTAATTAACTGTTTTACAAAATAACTGAAAAAATAGTGAAGCACATTATTATTTCTTGATTAAGATGTCAAACTGTAGTTATTTACTTACGTTCCTAAACAGAAAAAAGTACTTTCAGTGGTTCAATGTTACGCTTGATTCATTTCTGAGTTCTCAGAGAAGCCCAGTGAGCTGGCTCAAATTTGGGGGAAAAAGAAGGTGAATTCAGTTTGAAATTCCTCATTCCTGTTCAAAATTATATATATATATATATATATATATTAAGCACTGTATATATAATTCATTGTGTCATCATGTTTAGTGTTCCTCGGTGTTCCATGGTATTCACTATAGTATTCAGTATTTCACAGATTTTAGTATTGGCCAGTGTCCAGACTTTCAGTGTTTAATATTTCAGTTTTCTTGGAGTATAGAATAAGGCACTTAGTTTATCTTGGTGAACTCCTCTGCAAATGCTCCAAACCCACAGAGTCTGTCTACATTTTGTTTATAAGCAATAGATGGCTCATTAAAAAAAAAAAAAAAAAAAAGCCAAAAAACAACAACATAAAAAAACCTTTCAGACTTCCTGTTTCGTTTCTGTTATTTTATTTTTTTGAACCTTTAAGATAGAGATAACATTCCATGCGCTTGCTAACCCTGTGCTGTTATGTACAAATCATACATCATGATTTTAAGGTGAAACTTTACAAAATTTCACTTCCAGACATCGTGTCTTCAGCAGAACATTGTTGCTGCTATGGAAGGAGAGGCAGCGTCTCTGTCACTTCAGACAGTTGAGGAAATTCAAAGCCTCTCTGAAGGTCATGAGGACTTTTTACACTGGAGTGACGGAGAATGTACTGACTGGGAACATCACCCAGTGGTACAGAAACGGCACTGCTCACGACAGGAAAGCCCTGCAAAGGGTGCTAAGGCCAGTGAGCACAGCACTGCCCAGCTTCCAAGACATCTCCATTAGGAGGCGCATGATCAGGGCAAACAGGATCATGGAAGACCCCCATCACACCTGTGGCTCGTGCCTGCCGAACATCAAGGCGAACAAAGAGAGATTCAGGAAGAGCTTCTTCCCTCACGCTGTCTGGACTGTGAACTCTGACCTCAGTTCTAAATCCAAAATCACAGCGCCTCATCTCAAACAGCAACAGTGGACTGGATCAACATAAATACGTAACACACAGGTGTATGGACCCACACGCGCGCCCACGCCTGCACAGTGTACACTGCACTTTTACTTCACAATCTCTGCCTCCTCATTATTTATGACTTTTTACATTTTTTAAGGAATGCATTTTTTATCAGGTCTTGTTGTTTTTGCACAGCCTCGTGGAACAGCCACTTTGCATTTCACTGCATCTACTGTATGAGCATGTGACAAATAAAAACTCTTGAATCCCATGACCACAGTGTTGTGTACCGATTCGATAAATGAATATTTATCAGGTTTTGTTTGGCTGTGTGATTTAACACTCTCTGCTGTAATACATGAAATTCCAAAGAGGAAATATTCATGATGTCGTTCATCAGTTTCTGGACCTGAACTTGTCATATGTAGGTTGTAGATTACAATACAGGCATTAAGAGTTTTTAACAAATATTTAAAACTTAGCTGCATTTTTCCAAAGATGTCATTACAGATGTTTCAATCTTACTATTTCAGATCAGACATTTACACAATTAATATAGTCTACCCTACTTACCGCTAATTTGATGGATTCTGACAGGACATAATAAGGCTCCCAATATATTATGAGTTTCCCATTTCAGTTTTCCCTTCAGCCTCCCCTGCTCTGATTCCTATTCAAGTTTAGAAAAATGGGTACGCTGAGAAGAAATCCATTCGATCCATGTCCAGAGGCTGCTTTCAGGGGCTCCTAAACCTGTATTTCTTCTTTCCCCATAAATTTATCGCCTGTCTCGCAGTCCTTTGTGCCGCAGCAAAGATGAGTGTCAAATCTCAAAGAGCTAAGACCACAGTGAAAGGTACTCAGCCCAATTTTCGGAAATATCTGCCACTTTCCACCCTTCAAGTGTGAAACTGGAAAGATCAGCTAAACTAAATGGCATTCGTGAACCTCATCTGCGTAGGAGTGGCTTATACTTAACACGCAAATCTAAGAAGCGAAAAGAAAAGGTTTGTTTATTCATTTTAATGGCATAAGATTGGTTCAAAACTAATACAATAATAATGTTTGCAATATTTTTTAACTTAAAAGTTAAACCTACATTTAATTCAATGTGATTACAAAGAAACAAGGACACATTTTGATTTGAAACTTTTACAAAAGCAAACCGACAGCACGCAGAAAACACAGCACTCACCATACAACACCAATCAAGACAGGTATTGTCTCTGAAGGCTTTTCAGACGCACTGCGTATTGGATTTATCCTTCAAACAGCATCTGAACAAGTGTCAAAATTATCTTTTTTTTCTCAAAGTTTTGTGGGTGAAAATCTAAAAGAAAAGGACGGCTGGTGGTGCATGGGGTTGGAGGGGAGGGGTCTCTTATTATGAGAATTATGTGAGTTAGGCATCACAACAGTTTTATGGGTGTCGGCATAATGAAATATTTTGATGGAGCACCGGGGATAGACCATGGGCTCAAATACTTAAGGGGCATTCATCACAAAATAGATGTTACGAGAGGGAAGCAAATAGGATGACACACAGGTGATCTCACATCGATGTTGTTTCCAAAAAACAAACAAACAAACAACAAACACCTAACCATCACAGTGGGTTCAGCTAAAAATAAATCAAATCATATACTTATTCCTCTGGGTTGAAATGATATTACAGACTAGGGAGCCATTCTAGCTCTTTTCATCCTGTCTGGCTCCTTTTAGTTGACCTTTTTTCAACTTCCAGATGCCCTTGGGTTAGTCTCTTGAAAAATTAATTAAATTTAACATCCAACACATAACCTTCTTAAGTGAATGAATTGATTCTTTTTACAGAGAAAAAGATAACACTGATAAGTTTTGTCAAACTTGTTAAAAAAAAAAAAAAAAAAACCCCTGTGAAGCTAGAAACTATTTTTAGGGGGGATCACTTCGTAGGAAAGGAGAGTTATCAAGCAAGGTGATATTGAGGTAAAAGGTAGAAAGACAAAGAGGTTTTCTCATCCTTTGGTACAATCAGTAGCGTGTCTCTAGGGAGGCGATGCTGTTTCTCCTCTGTCGCCTCCTCTGTCATCCATGCTCAAAAGGAGGGACCTTGGTGGGGAGCAGAGCGCAGCAAGCGATGAAGACATCCTTAGTGAGGGAGAGTGAAGGGAACGAGGGAGACTGCGCCATGAGGAAGGAAGCTTACACTTCACAGCATACAGAGAACCACAAGGAGACATCGGGGAGGCACTGTGTTCAGTATCAGACATGCACGTCTCAGGATGAAGGCAGGAGCACTACCCAAGAAAACAAGAAAGGGCTGCATCATGAAAGACATCACAAGGTTATTCTAAAGTGATGGTTTAAAGACTCTTGGAGGCATTTGAAGATGTATACTTCTGTGTTTTAGCGTGGCGCTTTGAAAAAATGCTGATTTGCCGAAAGTTTCTTCTTGTCAACAACATTGTCTCCGTGTAACTGACAACTCTACAACTTTGAGTTTGTGCACATAACAACCTTGACTTGACCATTATTTGATGCAACTCATTGACTCTAACTGATATTTTATTCTCCATCAAGCATAGCAGTGGTGAGGAAATACTGCACAGCACGGAATAATCTTTGCATGATGTCCTCCACCGCCGCTGCGCCACGACTGGGATTATGTACCGGGGGATGGGGGAGGGACGTTCAGAAATGATTAATGCACGACGGGCAGGAAATGCTGTGCCTTATGGGGTTTAATAAACATCCCTTGATGTCACGTAGAGCAAAATCGTATTTGTTCATTGCAACAGCCTAATATACTCTGCACAGCCCTAATTTGTGCTCTTTAACAATACTGCCATATGGTGGAGGAAGCAGCAGGGTCTACTCAGGACATGCCTACATTGAAAATGAAAAGCCAAACTTTTAATGTGCCTGCCATTAAGTGGGTGCACAGGGGAGAGGGAAAAAATGGATTCTACGCTTAGCAAAGTGTTGTCTTTGGCTGTTAGCAATGCAAATATATTGGCCAAACATTTGGATTGGAATGCAGAAAATAAAAATGCAAAAGAACATTATCCATTTTCATTAAAGCAAATTGCTAACTTTGTTTGACTTTTCTCTAAAATAAATACACACTGCACATGCGACACTGACTCGTCCTGCTGGCTTTATGTGCAGTCACAGTCACACTAGAGTCCAGCAAGCTGATGGGTTCAGAAACATGTTGTGTGTGTCGGACTTGTGCCATTTTCCTTACAGTTTGGGTTCAGGTTTGTGTTTGGGTTGGATTAGTCTCAAATATAACTGCTGTAGTAGAACTAAATCTCTCTCTCTCTCACTCTCTCTGACTGGTGTGTGGATTCGAGTAGATATACAACATCTACCGGAAAGCATAAAGAGAAACAAGGCTTAGCCATTGTGCTGTCTGTCAAATTAGATGTTGGCAAATTTTTTAAATCACCAGTCATTCTGGGAAGGCTGTTGTGTTGTGGAAAAATTCAGGTGGCTGCAATGATCCCAGCAAACATTTTACACTGAATGTCTAATAAATATATGTAGTAAGGTAAGGAGATTAAACTTGTACTGACGTCCAGAACATCACTTGACCATCCAGTGGCCGCCCCTCCTAGGCATTCTAGACAAGGGGAGTCACCTGACTGCTCTCTTTCTGTATTTTCTTTGTATAATTAATAATTGACTGACTGACTGACTGACTGACTGACTGAATGAATGAATGAATGAATGAATGAATGAAGCCATAAGACAAAAAAATGGCCTAAAGGTGCAATTGTACCTGGGAGCCTCTAACAAACATAAGAACATGGGCAATCTGCTGTAGGGAGATATAAATAAGCTCTCCATGTGACACATGATGCAACATTAATATAATTTAAATGTAGATATGCATTAATAGCACCGTGTTTTTATTTTTAAAAACAGGCATCAAACAATACTAGTCTTTGTACGTGGAGAGGCCTTTGCATTGTGCTGTTGCATTGAAATAATAATTACAAGATAAATAAATAAAAAAGGTTCATGCATTTGCATTTTTCAGAGCAACAGTATAATCAATATGTCCTGATCTATAATAGAGGATCTGGCTGGCCTTGTAGACAAGATGCAGATTTTGGCTCGAGACGCAGCATCACTGAGCATTGTTTGCTGGGAATGACTAAAAACCTGACAGGCAAAAATCATTCCAAAGCAAGCGTGCACTTTTGAATCTGTAGAAAAAGAAACATAGCCTCGGGCCTCAGGTCAGGTTTGGGGCTTGAATTTTGTATCGCCAGTTGAGGCGACTCTGTGGGTAAGGGGTGCCTCAGCAGGTAGTAAAGCATGTTGTCTTTTCTCATAATACGTCCACCTCTTCAGCAGAGCTTACAGTACATGACACCGTGTCACTGACTGTGGAGAGTCCTCAGCTACTGCTAGGATTTGCAAAGAAATCTTAAAGGATTCTCGATAGGCACGTCAGTACTGTTAATCTTTACAGCTTTATGGAACAATGCATAGAAATGCAAATGAAACAGAACAGCACAGAAATAGCCCTCATACAGTGGCTCCGGGCCTCAGTAGATAAACAATATCTCAGGCCAAAAATATTGCCTCCTAGAGAATTTTAGTGGACAGACTATGAGCAGATGATGTGATGCAACCGTCAGATGCTTGTTTTTTGTTTGCCGTGTGAAATCTCTGGGTATGAAAACAGGCTTACTCACGAGGCTACAGTCTTGGCATGCATCGGTCGCCCCGCTGATGAGTGCCTGGTGAATGTCAATTGAATGAGCTAGAGTGTAAAAATGGCTTGTCGTTAATGTGGCCTCAAATGAGATACAGTATGGCTCCAAATATGATTTCAAGTTTATGTGACCGCCCAGTTGCAGCTAATTAGTGTGCAAAATGGCAGCGATGGATTCCGCTGTTTGCCCGACGAAGTTTTAAAATTCTGCTGCCGTATTAATGCAAAAAAAAATCTCAGTGGGTTTTGGAAAGAAAAAAAAAAAGTAACATCAAGTAAAGGGAAAACAGACATTTTTCTGACAAAACTCTAACAGCATGGAAGGAAGCCAAAAAAGTCAGACAGAAATTCTTTAGCATAGACTTAAGCGATGCACAGACTACCAGTTCAATGTTGGGTAGAAGAATCCTTGAGGAAGCCCATGGGTTGTTTATTTTTGCCTCAATTTTCACCCCAGGGTTTAGCTCAAAGACAGACATTTAATAATTCATCTGTTCTTTGAATTCATTTCATTCTTTTTTTTTTTTTTTTTTCTTCAATGGGCTCTGAGCCAATTGGTGCTGTAAGCTGCTCCAAGTCAGTAAAACTGAATGGTGGCAATGGTAAGGAGTAAGGGAGGACTTTTTTAAAAGTGAAAGAAGCAAAGGAGATGCTAATGAACAGAAAAAATATAAAGCCTTATATGTGTGTGGACAGCAGCCGATGCATTACCTTGTCAAAAAAAACAAACAGATGATATTGTTGTCTTCTACCATCTCGTTTTTTTTTTTTTTTTTTGTGCACAAATCAATTCAACATGTCCTGATAGCACAGTGTAGGACATTAAGTGTGATGAGCAGGAAGGTGACACAGAGGATAAATGAGACTGTAATGGAGAATCATATCAAGAACTCTCCAACAATCCCCTACGGTGACCCGAGGCGTGCTAAAAGACGACATAGCAAACACTTCAGAGTACAAGTGATGAGTCTGACAAAATTGGCATCCTTTCTGAGAGCCGGGAATTAGGCCACTGAGTTTGAGTCACTCTGTGTGTTGATTCTGGCCAAGATGTTCTCTTCACTCCCCCAACAAGTCCAGAGGAAGCTCACTAACAGTCCATCAGACCCTGCCATCAAAACAAGCCTCTCCACACACAAAGTGGCACGCGTGCAGTCGAACTCGGTCCCCGAACTCTTCTGCTAGTGCACCAAACTGCTGTGTCGGCAGGCGTTGCTGTCTGAAGGCTTGGCTCGTATGCCATTAATCCCAACCATTTATAAACGAGCGCCTAAATATACACAGTGCTTAATTAAAGTTGGGCATCCATTATTGAAGCAAATCCCAGCTATATGGGATGAGAAGGTAATTAGTCCCTCTACACCTTGGTGCTCATCTCTGTTTCTAGGGGTTATAAATACCGGCCCCGCCGCCTCATGAAGGGTATCCTTTAAATTACATCCTTGAGCTTTACAAAAGGTTAGAAGAAAGGATTTCCGAAATTACGTGACATGACGTTTAAACGCGGGGCTATTAAGATGTTTTTCATCCGGCAGAAAAGTCAACCAAAACGGTCATCTGATACAGACAACAACACAACGGGCTCCGTCGCCTCGGACGGTACGCACCCATCAAACCAAGAGCTGCGATCTCAAGGTCGGGCTCTGTTCTGAGGAGACAAATGACCTTTAGTCGTAATCTTTCGGAATGTCGCGTAGGAATCACTTTGGGTAATAACAAATAATGACTGTATCTTTACCATTGGGAGAGAGGTATTGATTTTTTTTCCACCCACCAAAGCCGGAAATTATGACCTTAGCTTTATAGGAAGGGATATGTCACTGTTTGCAGAATGAAATATCTATTTTTGTGACTGGCAATGAGTTCTAAATCTATCCCCCCCACCCCCAGTGTTAGAATCGAATCAATTTTATGGTAATATTATCATATGATTTGTCTTCAGACACATCTAGGACACAAATGAAGTCCTCAACGAAACATGACTTGGCAAAGTATAAAAACGAAAGTGAACGTTTATTCATTCACGTGTCCTTAATTTACATTCAGAATATATTGACATATGAACTCAAATGTAACTTTCAAAATGTATATCCAAATAGCTTTATTTATTTATTTTATTTATTTACTCAAGCAAACTGATGCATTTTTTTCACAATGCCCAGCAATGACACCAAGACTGCTTTACGTTGATCTCAATCTGAAGGACTGTCAGGTAGGTTAAGACACTTGCAGGTAAATCAAAATCTGCTGCTGCTGGGACTACAGTTTAAGTCAAATTTAAATTCCGCTATTACATTTGACTAGCATTTTTATTTATTCACAGTTTTCTGACCCGGCGTAATTAATGGACAGTCCATGAAACTTAGTTATGCAGCTAAAGCCAGAGGAACTTTGTGCAACCGATAACCTTTGTATCTCTCTACCATACATCAGCATCGCTCTTAGCCAAAGAAAAAGTTCCAGCCTCACTTTACCAAGAGACCACTAGCCAACAGCGGAAAAGAATGACTGCTGTGAATATTATACAAAGGTAGTAAGTGATACCATACTAACGCTAAAGTACTGCTCAATGTTTTTTTGGGTTTTTTCTCCTAATTCTTTTTTTTGAAAATAATGTTTCTAGTCCATATATTTTGTCTTCAGATGTCAATCACCTCCTCAAAGAGACAACAGCAGCGAGGAAAGAGGTTAAAAGGCCAAACTGTGTTACACTGTAATGTCTCCCCACCGTGTTTACATCTCGTTGGACACATCCTCTGCAGGCAGAAACTGCAAACTGATTTGACGGGAAATTCGATAATCTAATGAGGATTCTGTCCGTCAACTTATTCCAGCATTTTCTCACAATGAACTTCTCATCCTTACCCTTTCAGTTCAAATCTTTGTTTTGAACTGAGAAAACAACTAAATTATCATTCAGCGCTGAATCAATAAGTGCATTTGCAGGCACACGGTAACACAACAGCTCATTCAGGTTCAGGGATGGAATTAGGCTAACAGAGTAATGACAAAATGTCCTAATTATGAGTATATCTTAGTACTGCATTGTATTAGTGTCCCTTGTAACCAGCCTAAAAGCTTTTTGGTGCAAACTGAAAAGCACAAAACTAAGCAAACAAAATAGAATCTGCCTGATTACTTAATTTCTTAAAATTTTCTTGGTTTGGAAATATTAAAAATAAATTTCTTTCCCGTTTTCCTCTGACTCCAGGAATCAGTGTTTAACAATGATTGATTTGATACATCACCGGATGCAGCTTGAGATAAATTGTTCATCATAGCGTGGCTAAAACAGTCGTTTGGGTGAGACATCCTTCATTACTTCAGCCTTCATAAAATCAACATATGTTCACCCCGAGCAAGGAAAAAAAAGAAAAAAGGAAAGACTTTTTAAACTTTCCAGAGAGTGAAGGACAGTAGCGGAGGTAGCAAGAGTTCAGGGTTTAGCCTTTTAAAAGTGGATGATTGAATTTCTTGGCAGGGGATTCATTAAAATGATAATTCTTATTTATGAAGCCCTTTAAAAAATTAAAATACTTTCCGTGTACTGCTTCCTATTAATTAACTTTTTTTTCCTCTCATTTTCTTTCTTTCTCTTCTCTACTTTTTTCTTTACTTCCCACTGAACTTGACACACTAATAGGTTATGAATAATTCTGTTTCAGTTTAGATGGCAATTAGCCACAATGCCAGAGGCCATTCTTCTTCCTCTCTGGTGGAGTGGTGATTTAAGACCCAGCTGAGTTAGGGTGCTCCAACCATCCCACGACCACATCATTCACTTCCTCCCACCCAGCACTGGAACAAGAAACAGTTGACTACGTAAATCCCCTCTCATTGATAAAGTCTTTCACCGACGCCAGCGAGCAGGACCGCTCCAAAGGAGACGCTGGTCATCAAAAAGAACAGAACAAGGGGCTAAAAGGCTTCGTTAAAAAGGAACAAATGTCTAAGTTAAGAGAGAGTGGGAAAAAAAAGGGAACACAAAGCCCAAAGCCAGTTCTCAGGGGCACAAAATGTGATAATGGAGTAATATTGTCACATGGTGTCTCTCTCTAGTGTTCCACTGAAAAAATTCCACCATTGCTAATTAGCCACAGGACCACATGGAGAACAGCATGTCTTTGCTGCTGGAATTGATACATCAGAGGCAGGCGAAGCAGCTGTCGTTAGGGGGACTTAAATACAATAATTACAGCACAGACTGAGCAATGGGCTACAGGCTCAAAGCCTCATCCAATGATTGAATGAAATATCATGGTAACTAAATAATGGCAATAGTCATTTTAACACAGAGGCAATAAGGTGTGAAGTAAACGGAAGGAAGCAAATACTCATCAGTGTTAAATCAACATGACTGATAGACAGATATGCATAGATAAATAGACAGACACAAGAACAAAGTAGGCTTTTGTTCTCATTTGTTTGTTTTTTTTCTTTTAATCCCGGACTGAAGCATCACCTACCTCCCAACGCTCCTCGACACACGCAGTTACAGCAGAAACACATCATTCTTATCAACATGAATTTTCTGCTGGATCGATTCCATGAAGCCCCCCCTTCTCTCACCCAAAACACCCTCAGGATTTGGAATCAAGTCTATTTCTGTTCGGTTCATAGTTGAAGGAAGCAATAACCTTCTAATGGCAGACATTCCAGATCAGGATCACCACTGAAATTTAATCAATCGCTCCGTAGCCCAGGGACCTATCCGTCTGCAAAATTTCAAGGAAAATGTGTTCATTAATTCTTGATGTCACATGAGAGACAGTCACGACAGTGGAAAGTAGCTGCTGTGGTGACGGGGGTGGGGGGTGGAACAAATAAATAAATAAAGGAATCCCGCATCACCCTGAAAAATCACCTCCGTGTGAAATATCTTTGGTATTCATTGGGCGAGCGTGATTAATTCACTGGCTGTCTGTAGTGCCATTGTTTTCCACTCTGAGCCAACATCCATCCGATTGGTGAGCCATTTTTCAAACGTTTTCAGACAAAACCTGGACTTGCAGCACACTGAGCTAATAAGTGTTCTCAAAATTACAACGGGCCGGTTTGACACAGCTGATCACAGCACATTAGAACAATCTAATTAATTAAACATTTTATTTTTTTATCCCAGTACAAGTCTGCCACAGTCTTTCCTACAAATAGGAAAGATGGAGAAATGAAACATAGATGATGTGAGTGTGGGGGTCATTTTTGACATTGAGGTTTACTGCAGTAACAAGTAAAAAAAAATGAAATAAAACTCTCTTATGATCAAAAGTATTAAAGGAACTGAAGATCTGGCCTATCCACATTTCTTAAGCAAGGCAATAAAGCAACACCTGCTCTCTATAAACATGAGTATTAGCGAAATAAAGTGGCCAAGCAATTAAGCTTTTCTAATTTTACATGCTTTTTTTTTTTTTTCTAGGAAAATTCCTTTTTTCGTGCTGAATAACCAGCACATCCAACCAAGAACGTTGGTTTTCAAACATCCCCCCTCTGGCATCTCACATAAAACTTGAAACCTTTCACTTTTTTTGTGGAGTGATCAAGACATTCCTCTCCTGCCTGCAGGCCTGCACCACATCCAGTTTTTCAATCTTTGTCACACTGTCCAACTTTGAACTGTCTCTCTCCATGCACCCAGTATCCCACCCAAGCATCCTGCTTTAACCAAAAAAATTAAATAAAATAAAACCTGAAAGCAAGATGCCACTTGAAAGATATTTCCTTGGCTTTAAAGTACAGATGAAGTACAGTGATGGTACTCACACATAACCGTGAGAAAAACATTCCCTGAAGCCAGGACAACCTTCTCCCTCGTTGCCCGGTCGTAGATGCCCACATGGCATTCATAAGGCCCGTTGTCGGAGATCCGTACCTCTGGGAGCCTAAAAAACAAAAAAAACAGGTACTTTGTGAGTTGATACCAATCTTACCATTCTTGCAATATCAATGGAAAGCATGAGATTAGATTGTGCATAGTTGTGCAGATAAATATTATTGTTCACAGATATGAAGTCGAAACTGCTATACGACAGCACAAAGCGCTGTGAAAAGAAGCCAAATTAAAGCTTGCTGCAGTGGAAATGATGTATTCTTCCTAACAGGACACTGGTAAATGATGTGTCCCATCCATGATGATGAGATGTAGAATTTCACAATGTCTCACAAAGTGAGATTTCGCTCTGTTCACAGCAAAAGTTAAATATTTTGCATATTTGTGTTTTAAGAGCTGCAAGGTGGCTAAGTGGTTAGCACCGTTGTCTCGCAGCAAGAAGGTCACCAGTTCGTGTCCCGGTGAGGACACCTGGGATCTTCCTGTGTGGAGTTTGCATGTTCTCCCCGTGCAAAATTGTCCGTAAGTGTGAATGCGAGTGTGCTTGGTTGTCTGTCTCTAAGTGTAGCCCTGTGATAGACTGGTGACCTGTCCAGGGTGTCCCCTGCCTTCACCCTGAGTCAGCTGGGATAGGCTCCAGCCCCCGCGACCCTAGTGAGGAAACAGCGGTGCATTGTGTTTCGAAGGCACTGGTGGCCCTTGTTATCTGCTTGCTATGTTTTTTTTGAAAAGTTGTAATTAGGCATTCAATGCATAAATTTGCTAAAAGTATAAAGGCGCGTATGAAAGTGCTGCTCTGGTCAGTTTATGAACATTTATAAGCTCCTATACACTATTAGTCCAAGGTATAGTAATATGTGTTCAAGTGAAATCAATGTAAAGTTCATTATTATCAATGATTTATCAAGTATACACTAATTATTGTTAGCAAATCAGTAAACACTGGTATAAATAAATAAATAAATAAATACATACATACATACATACATACATACATACATACATACATACATACATACATACATACATACATACATACATAATTATTATTATTACTACATTTTGGTGCTAATAATCATATATATATATATATATATGATCAAACTGTACTAATGTTGTACATGTCAGACTTTCTAAGATCCACTCAGTGACCAAGCAGTCATCTGTATCATTATTACTAATCCCTTGTTACCACCTACTCCTCATTAGCAGTTCATTTAACAACCCCAGCTTTTACTCATTTATTTGAAATAATTAGAGTGATACAGTGAAAAGTTGTTTATGCAACAACAGCTCTAATGGGACTTTTTGAGAAAATAACATTCTTTAAAGATGTACTCACGTTTACTACAACATTTACAGCCCCAACCATGACGAGGAGAACACAAAAACTAAAAGCATTTCATTTATTGTTCTCTAACAGAGACAAAATAAATATGGATATCAGATGACAGAGTAACTGAATCATGAATTCATCAGAATTTTAATTATGAATATAAAGTCTGACTCATTCAAGGATCACCACAATCTGCATTTATATTACTACAGTCAGCATGCTTATGTTGAAAATCACTAAAGGATGATTGAATTGGTCCTTTTATGGGATTTTTCCTTTGTGAATCTATTTATGGTTCTATAGAAAACCTTCACTGAAAGTCTTCAGTTATAGTTCAAAAAAGAAACATCCACAAGGAGAGTGTTTTTATGCAAATCAAAAGGCCAAATGCAAAGCATCCGATAATTTTTTTTCTTTTTTAATGTCTTCAGGTTAATTTGGGTTCATCTGACTCTTTTCACAGATATGTGTCTAAATGCACCGTTTTCAAGTTTGCACAAAAATGTATCATTCTAGAGAAGAAGGCCGCTTTTTTTTCTCTTTCTTTATTTCATATTTTGCTCAATGTGCAGAAGAGACACAACCGCCGACAATTATTCAGTCAGTGATAGCGGATGACCATTTTTTGAAAGAGATAGGAAACACGATCTGTATTCTGTACCCGGCTAATATGTCAACAGTGATAATCAAAGTGACACACCGCTAGTCACATTTAGCTCCTGTGATTTATTCCCACAAAACAGGAACAATTGTCCTTGCCGCCCGGGTGTTTCAGATGGGGACCTCTGTTGGAACAGCAGTAGGGTGCTCGCAGCAGCAGTCGGGCTTTAATGAGTTCAGCTGTGTGTGCGTGTGTGTGTGTGCGTGTGTGTGTGTGTGTGTGTGTGTGTAGGAGAAGCACTCACTCTTGTGGAGAGCAGTCAAATCTACGCACCAAACATAGATTTATATGTATTCTTACTGCTCCACATGTATCTTTGAACTACCCTTGAGCAAGGCACTTTAATCTCAACTGAAAGGGATAACACCAAGTGAATTTCAATTTTTTTTCTTCTTCTTTTAGTATTCCAAACTCACACATGTACTCTTCCAGTCCTAATACACTGTTGTTTGGTTGGTCAAATCTTTGAAAATTCAATATTTAATCATCAAAGAGCACCCAGCAGGTAGACTAAGCGATAGAAACGCATATCGAATGTCAGGCTTTAGATTTCGCCCCAGTGACGGAACAAAAACCTGTCTTGTATATCTTTATGTGCTCCGTGTTGTCTTTATTCTCAGCAGTCTTTTCAAATTCTAAAATATTTATTAAAAAGTAATGAAACACGGCTAAGAGTTTAAACGCTGTCTGCTTCCCTGACTCACAGCGGCAGACGAGATTATCAATAAAAATGATCGAGTTTGACTCGGCCTTCGGTGCGTAACCCGAAGCCAGAAAGTAAAGTTTAGGCTCTCAACTTCAAGTGAGAAAGTCGCGTTTTTGCTGAATGCACCAATCGCAAACGAATGTGTGAAAAAACCGAGAGTGAGCACCTCAAGATATAAAGCAGGGATTTCTCTGCCAGACCTTCCTTGAGGGATAAGCATAAAACAAGCAAGTCGTCTTTTTTCTTTTCTTTTTTTCCCACAACAGAGTAAAAATGATGAGAATAGCACAGTGAATCTCTCTCTGTGGTGGTGGGGGGTAATTGGCTTTGTCTTGGTAAATGCTGATGTAGCCCATTGCTTTGTTTTTACAAACAAAGCCGTACTTCTGTTATCCATAATCCTGACTGCTGCATTCATGGATTCAAACCAAGACACAGAAAAAAGAGAAAAAAAAGAACCCACCAAGTGCAAAGAAAAGGAAGCCAGAGATAAGATAATTCAAGGTGTGGAAGTATTGCTGGAAGAAAAAAAAGGGTGAAGAGGCCACATAGAAAAAGCCCAAACCACAGCATTTCTGAGTGGCTTGCCTGCTACTGGAGGCTCCTCCGGCTTGACAAGAAAGACATGTCCATCGGAATTCGGAGTAGAGAAAGAGGAAAGGTTGTACTCCTTACATTGAGACTTTTGTTAAATATTAAGACTGGTGGAATTAATTTTTCAGCACCCCCTCTAATCTTTGATGTCATGTATTTCAGAGGTGCTACTTCACTGAGAATCTGTTCGCAGAAATTGAACATGTGACTGTGAGAGTATTAAAACTCGTACCGGTGTCTCTCGTTCGCTATTAATGAATCAGGTAATGTTTCAAATCTTTATAGGAATGGAATCTTGATTTAAATGGAAGAATTGTAAATCACATACCATATATTATAGATTTCCATCGTCATTATTTCTCTGAGGTAATATGAGAGTAAATAGCAGTTTAAAGAGCACTTAAGCTTGTTTAACAAACAGCTCTGAATGTCTTCCTTCTGTAAGTGAAGTATAGTTGTAAAAAATGTGCATGAATTCAAGAAATCTATATTTGCACAGAGTACATTTCTCATTTTACCATAAAATAGCCTTTCTATTTTCAACTTACCCTTCTTTCTGGTCCTTTCTTCCTCTTAGCTCTCCATTAATTAATAACTCAACTTTTTTTTAAAAAAGCTACTATTTTTTTTTTTTTGTTTTGGTACTATTTCATTTTTGGTACCAATTAATTACTTTTCAGGTCATTCTGCCCTTTACTTTGTGGTGATTTTTCTGGATTTTATTAATCATTTGTAAAAAAAAATAAATAAATAAAAAAAGTAGATTAGCAATGACACAAACCAGAGCAGATGCTGGGATGAAAGAAAAAAACAAAGTCTTACCCACAGACTCGCAGACAAAATTTTATATCAGCACAACTTAAGTATTGCAAATAAGCAACCAAATGAATCCATAAATGAATAAAGAAAAACAATTTCCAGCAAACAGCGTTAAACACACTTCAAAACCACCCCGTGTAAACCAAAAAAAAAAAAAAAACAGCACATACACAGTGCAGATCGATAGCAATGGGCCCCCACGGAGGAGCAGCAAAAACAGCACACCGCAAAGAGAGATCGATTGTCCCCCAGGAGTTGCATCTGAAAGCTCTTTCCTGTTATGTAGGCCTTCCTCCAGAACTCCTCCTGCCTACAAATGCAAGCAAATGCAACTGCCTTGGATGGAGAGTGAAAAAGAGCACTCTTGACAGAGCGGCGTCTGATAGCTCATCCAGTCAATCTCTGCATCAAATTAACTAGCACATTGTCAGATACTTTTTCTGGCCTGAAGCATTATGGGTGAATGGGTCAGGACTGGCAATTGTAAGTCAGTATACACTCGATGAAAACCAGAGATAAATTGCCCATAGAGGACTAGATGCAAAGTGAGGTGTGTAATCACCCATGTTTCCTTAAGGAATAAGCATGAAACAAAATGATGAGGATAATGCTGTGATTCTGTGAGTGCCAAAGCAAGTGTGATTGGCTTTGTAGCTCGCTGGTTACATTATAGGAAGTGCTGATGTAGCTCATCTTTCTGTTCTTATCCACAAAGCTGTGCTTCTGTTGTTTGCTCACCTAAGTACTGCATTCATGGATTCCAATCCACACAAATACGGAGGAGAGTACAGTGATAAAAAGGTAAAAAGGATGGAGGCATTACTGGAAGAAGAGTAAAGGCCCAAAACGCAACCGCACAAAAAGAGACTTTCTGCTGATTACAGGCGCTCTAAAGCTCCAATTCAATGTGCGTTAAATAGGTTATGCATTACTCATTATTCGTCACCAGTTTAAGACTTTAAGATGTGACTTATCACAACCTACGAATATTTCTGACATTAAAAGCTCAAATACTCTTCTTTTATGCCTTGAAAATAACATTGGTGAGATGATTCTTAAATATCTTCAAAAAGTGATTTGGCGTCATTTCATTCTCACCGGGAACAATTTGCAACAATATTGTCATTCTCTGCTCATCTTCAAAAAAGATTAAAAAAATAAAATCTTCTCGTTTTTGCAAATGCTTCACAGAACAATGGATAATTGCTCAACAGACAGCCTAATTCTTCCATATCTGCTTTCTTAAAAGGGGCAACATGTGAGATTTTGCATCGAAATATAGGATCAATTAGGGATGCACGATATATCGGCGACTACATCGGTATCGGATGATATATCGGTATCGGTCCAAGGAACAAATTTAGCCGATGTGAAAAACCGATGATTGTCCAACATCAGCGCCTTCCTCTACATTTGATATTGCTGCTATTTCACAGATGTTTTTACTGAAATGGTCCTGGACTTGAACGCTAAATATGTTAAAATATGTTTCACTTTTGTTATGTAATAAAGAAGACTATGTGGTCTAATTTGGTATGGGCTTCGTTTGAATAGTTTTCACGTTCTCACAGTGCTTACTTATACTCATACTTCAGTGTGAAAAAAAATGAATATCGACATCGGTAATAACAGTTATCGGCGATATCAGAAATCTTCATATCGGATATCGGCCACAAATTTTAATAGCGTGCATCACCAGTATCAATATAACGGCAAAGAACTGTCGCCTTTGTGAAGATATCATGGATAAATGGGGTACTTAGAAGAGAACCTAGCATACATGTTAGAGCATATTAGTGCATGTGAGTCCCTCCTTTTGAAACGGTCAGTGCAGACATATGGCAGAACGAACACAAGTGAGTCAAAGGAGACTCATGTGAAATAAAGAAAATGTTACTGGAGTTGACAACGACTTGTTAAGGCCATACAGTGTGTTTAACAATGCTAGCATGGGCTCATGGTTTTAACAGTAAGTCGTGTTTCATTGCTATGCGTTAAACACATCTGCCTCACTATTGTCTTTATTTGTGCATGTTTTAGAAAGTCCTTGCGGAAAAATGCACAACCTTCACCAGTGCTTAACAAGGTGTGCAATGGCAAAATGGTATTGCTACTCTTCACATCCTAAATGCTATTTTACCTCCACGACATAAAGTTTGACATGATTTTACCTAAAATGTTGTATTCAGCCAGAGCGGTTAGTAACAAAAATGTGCTAAAATGATGTAGTATTAAAAGTATTCAAATCTATTTTTGTGGTTTATTGCTTTTTGTTTTTTCAGTTGCCCAAACTTTATTACAATCCAGTGATCACTGTTGGCACAAATGACTAAAACCACGGTAAGAGTAAGTATGCAAAGAGAGATACTGCTTGTTTAGACTACTTCAATTAGTAGCTGCAAATTGCAATGTCTGCTACAATACCACCAACACCTTTTATCCTTCATATAAAACTATATTACTACCAGCCCTGCTTCGGATTAAAATTGCTCTTTCACAAGGTTAAGTGCATGTTAAGAGGCTTGGGCATGTTTGGTCACTGAAACTACTTGGCTAGGTTCTGGAAAATATCATGATTTTCGTTCAAATGTACTGTTTGACAACATCTTGGAAGCTCCTGCTTCATTCTTTTGGGTTTCCAAGGTAATGAGTCTCACCCCATCTAATATATCATTGGTCGGCTAAGAAAGGATGACAGTTACAAAGCAACGCAATAAATGGCAGAGATATGCTGATTAAAATGTTTTTTTTTTTTTGTAATTTCAAAAACAAATGTAATCTGGAAGACAATATGTTTCCCTCAAAATGTAATTGCGGATGCACTTTAGCTGTATAGGAAGATCTTGTTTGGGAGACAGGGGCTCATTACAACAGGTTCTATTTTCAGTATATAAATCATCTTTGTATCATCAGTTTGATTACACTTATCTTGCAATACAGAGACAAGGTAATGTCTGTTCATTTGAGCAAACACACCAGTATCTGCCGCAAAATAAACTTTCAATTCATATCCTCAGTCTTTGCTCATTACTTTGCTGACTATAATCACAAAACAGTGGTAACACCTCCACCCACAGACGCAAATTCTCTCCTTTTTATGTAGGAAATCTCAGTAGACAGCACATCCGCCTTCTATGTAAGCTGAGAAAGGAGATTTTAATCTGCAGCTGTAATCAAAATAAAATTCTTTGAACTTCTGTTTATATACATTTAAACTGTTTTCCCAATTATAATTGGGTAGCAAAGTAATCACCGCACAGCACTGGTAATTCAACACCAACAGAGTTATATTCAGCACTTTGAAAGTATTCCCATTGCTCTACGGAATTAAAGCTACATTTTAAACTTTGACAGCAAGTCTTTCAATAGTTAAAAAAAAAAAATCACAACAGTCCACACAGCTCAGTGTTTACACAACGTTATTGCACAGTTTCAAGAGTTCACGGCATCAGCGTATCGTTTAGTTTAATTGTTGCCATGTCAACAGTGCAGTTGATGTCGGGTTTGACTCGATATTTAACTTTAGTGGAGTTGATTCTGTGTTTTAAAAATCACTGTAGGCACTCCATTTATAATCCCCAATTCCACTCCCACACACAATACAATACCATACAAAATAAATAAAGAAAAGTTTGGAGTTCAAGTGAAATTATATTGTGAACACGCACCACATATAAAAACAGTAACATGGAACTGGTTCTCTGTAATAAGTCACACAGCGCTGCGACGTGGCACAGAACTGCCCGTTGAAGTTAAGGCTTTTTTCAGCAAACACGACAAACAAGTTGGACCTCTGGGAGTAACACCAGCTCTCCTGTGAAATCAACACTACAGAGATGTTTGCAGAAAATGATATTTGACTATCTCTAAAAGTCTCCTTCAGTAAAACTTACCGTGTCTTGTAGATAAATTTGATTTAACAAGAGCTGGAATTATTCTAAACTCCAACACTGAAAATGTGTAGCCAGATTCAATTCAGTAGAAAAAATAAAATAAAATTTGACTGAACTGCAACATAGTCAGGAATGTTTACATCAAAAGTCAGCGGTTAGATTTGGGCAGCAAAAGTACATTAGTTAGAGCTCGAGGAAGATTGTGGCTTTGGAAGTGTTGTGTCTCAAGTCAAGGTGGAACTTTAAACTTGTCTAAGCTTAACCAAGTCTCGGGACATTTTCATGCTTTATTCATCAGAAGGGAATATTATATAGCAAAAGATAACTGAAATGCATTGTCAGTGAACATTCTAAGCCAGATATTTATGTATTTGCTGTTAAATTTGTTGCATATAAACACAATTCAGTTAGCTTCAACTATATACTGCTGAGGATTCATTGCTCTTTCATTTGTTGTTTAAAGTTGCAAAAAAAAAAAAAAAAAGGTTAAGGACAGTTAAAAGAAACCAATGTTTAGTGTGGGTAGCAGACGGCAGGAGAAACACAGTCTCCGCCATTTTACGCCCTCCCACACTCACCCAACACTTCACCATGGATTTAAAAAAAAAAAAAAAAGTCTCTATTATAGGTTAAACCTACGCATGCCCTTGATGTGCTGCATTCATCTTTTATGACAAATTTAAGGATCTTTAATAAGAAGAGAGAGAGAAAAAAAAAGCAGACTCCCGCTTTCAATTTGAGCTTGAATACTGGAGGTCCTTCAAACTTCCAGTGTCAGCGACATGCAAGATCTGTCGTTTGTTTTACAAGGACTAATCTATGTATTGGCACTTGAATACGGAGGGTGTTACAGCTGCTTCCATTCGTTAAAAGATTATGACTAATAGCTGTCAAAGCCAGACGAGACTGGGGGAATCTTGGATGAAGTCAATATCAGTGTCACTTCTGAAACTGTCTAATAACTGAAATCCAGCACAGGCAGGGGAAAAAAAAAAAGTGTTTGGTATATTTACAATATTACAGCACAATAATGATGGATTTCTGTTAGAAGAGGCATTCTACACAAGGAGGGCAGAAAAAAGCTAAGTTTACTGCAAAATTCTCCAAAGGAAACTGAGTATTGAGGCTTTAATTTTTACCCTACAACTGGATTTGTCTGACTGCTGAGGCTTTGCACAGTAGATTTACCATTCTCAGGTGGAAGATTAAAGTGAATACAATTCAGCTTTTTGCATTTCTGAGTAGTGTTGATCATCTGTGATGCATCATGCAAGTTGAACCATGAGCAGCAGAATTATTATTTTTTTTTTTCCTGACTGGAAGAATTGTGGGTTTGTGGTAGGAGTTCATATTTCTCCCTGGTTGACTAACGCAGGCTAAGCATTCTGACACAGCTGCAGGTGCAGGTAAAGCATCCAGATCGGTGTAGTGCAGTAAACTTTCACTCTCTCTCCTCTGTGTGTGCGTGTGTGTGTGTGTGTGTGTGTGTGTGTGTTCATGTGCGGGGGCGGGGTCACGTCTTCTGTTTTCGCGTGTATTCATGTTTCCATGTGTGGATGTGTGTACACCATTCCACTGCAATGATGCCTACTCTCCCAAAGGGATAGTAGGGCTGTCCAGATAAATCATCTTCAGCCGGGCAGCCGCACCGCACGGGAGAAAAGACGGAGGGGAAAAAAAAAAAAAAAAAGAATACAATGAAGTAGCAATGTACATGAGCTGAATCACAAGGAAAAAAAAAAAAAAAAGCAGCAGCATAAAGACGAGATGAAGGGGAATGATGAAAGTGGGATCATTACAAAAGGATGCAGAGTGTGAAGCATCCTAGTTTTTGAATGAAGTTGTAGGTGTGATGCATGGCCAGCACTTCTTTTGTGTTGCTGAACATTCAGATAGTGATAGAAGAGCCAGAGAAGAGGGAGTGAGAAATAAGGAGATGGAAAGACAGCTGCCAGCCGTATTGTTGAAGCCTGGGGTGATAGAAAGCAGTCCCCAGGATGCCATGAACGTGTAATTAAGGCGGCCAGAGCCAGATGACTCCTCCTCCTACTACTACTCTCTGATTCCATGTTTCTTGCGCTCAAAACCTGTTAATGCATACGGAGTGGGGGCTGTGTGTGCAGAGGATCACGGAGGCTTCAAATGTTCACCTTCATGGTAATGTGCTGGAGATGAGCAACGCTACCTGGGATGTACGTGCCACCATGGCTGGATTAAGGAGCGGTCTGGCCAGATGTTAGTTAAATCTTGAACACTGAACTCCTTATCCTGAGCAGAGTCACTGATTAGAGATTGCCACTACCTCCTGTCCTCATGTAATAATACACTGACCCCGTCACCCCCGGTCACTCCAGTCTGGCCTCATCTGACCAGCAGCAGATGGTTGGGAATGAAGTTGTATAGCAGCGAGCGGGAGTTCGTCTTGTGGCGTGCTATCACAGTGTCAGGAGGTTGTTTGATTTTACAGCTGGTTTAATATTTTACAATTCACCAGCGCTTGCAGAACAAATCCAGTTTGAGAAGAGTTTAACAAGAAAGCTGTCCTGTGGATTGATCTCGATTTCGAGGGCTTACCGGACAGTTGATTGATACACAAGGTCTTCACGTCTGCGGTAGTCCTCCATGTGGGAGTAATTTGTATTAAACATAGCATCGTAGGTGAAGATTTTCTGCTTTATGGTACCTCCATCTGTGACCTGTGAAGCACAAAGAGAGAGCATTAGTAAGGTGATTCCTGTAATGATGGATGACAGGACCTGCCTTTTCGCCCCCAGAGCTCCTCCTATGAATAAACAGTTGTCCCATGGCCTACAGTGTCGATTCTGCCCGCAGTTACCTCATTGATTCATGACGAGTTCATTCCACATAACGTCTGAAAGCAAAAGGATTGAAAACCTGCTGACATGATAACATCACAGGGACAGTCTCTTAGGCAGCTAGCGGCCTGTGCTCATGCACATGAGTCTTAAGTCTTAATGAAGACTGACACAGCGTGGTGTTCTGTATGTGTCAAGCAGTCTGCTTTTCGCAGAGGTAATGGCATGTGACGAGATACTGCAGAGGTAACGGGATAGGATATTCAAAACACTGGTCTCATCTGTTTTTTTTTTTTTTTTTTTTCCTGGGCACGGTAGATGATGGAGTAGCTCTTTCCTTTCTAATATTCACAGGAGTGTTAAAGTCACTTAGCATTTGAATGACGGTGATTTCTCCTCTTCTCAGAAGCCACAGACAGCCATAAAGGAAACGGGGTGACAGGATTTTAATGGAGCCACTAATGCTGCTTTGAAGAAAGAAATTGTTGGTGGGCCAGGGATCCTTCTTCCGTTTGCCAGTGAAGATGCTATCATTCTGATCCAATCCAATCCCTTTAGCGAGGTAAACAATGTCAAAGCATTTCATGATTAGTCCGTATAATGTATAAGGTACACACTGCCGCATAAGAGACTAAGCTAAATTGTATTTGTATGAGCAAACAATCATTCCCTGTGCATGTAGCTAGCTCATATAACCTCTTGCCTCTAGAGAAGGCATGCTGCCTCAGGCTTAGTTTGCTAAGTGGCGCTGCACAGGGAGCTGACGACGCTTGAAACAACCAAGAGCAACAGGAGATTGGAAATACAGTACATCACCTTCA
Organism: Stegastes partitus; assembly: GCF_000690725.1. Lineage (NCBI taxonomy): Eukaryota > Metazoa > Chordata > Actinopteri > Pomacentridae > Stegastes > Stegastes partitus. Next base: position 637,277 of record NW_007577780.1, read on the forward strand.
TCACCTGTAACAAACAACCTCTTATTGGCTACATGTCACCTTCGTCCTCCGATATTTGAAGGATTTTTGCAGAATTTGAAATACTGAATGTTAGGACGCCTGCTCGCAACATTTTTTTTTAAGCAGTCCTCCACTCTTGCATATGATTTTTATTTTTGTTTTTGTTTTTTTAAAATTTTTTTGACACCATTTGACTAAGAAAGGTTTTAGCACCCTTGTCAACAACCTGAGAGTACTGTGGCCATCTGCTCAGTTTGAATATCAATTCAGAGGTGTAGACACCGAGCGATGATGTGGCTTCATTTTGAGCTACAGAACAGGGAGCAGCAACAGAAAAAGGTCAGCCTCTAAAAGCAAAGCCGTGTTTGAAAATTGTGCTTTCCAACCTCCCAGACTTGTGTCGCCACTGTAGTTACAGTAATGGTCCTTTTAGAAACATCACCATAGGGAGTTAAAAGGCATTTCTGTCTGACATAGCTTTGGAACACATTATGTGACACAGGTTGGACAGAGTTTTAAAAGAATACCGGCCTTAACATTCTTCGTATAGAGCGCTCATACATAGGGATTACATATTGGCATCATAGATGTGATAGTAACAATGAGCCTTTTCTGTTAGCATGACATTAATAAAACAACAATGAAACATGAATGAGGACTGTATACAACATTTAGAACCACTGGGTGTTGCACTTGAGCACCAGCATCTCAGGGTAAAACAGACAGATGTGTTTGGCCACACCTTCTCCCTTCCTTCGCTAAAACCAGAAAAATTGTGCACACAAGAGCTAGAGCATCGTATGTTCCCCCAACCTGTCTCTTCCTTCCTTCACTCTCAGTCTCTAAATAAATCTGGGAAGGGTCAGCAGTTTCAAAGGGAAGGGACTTGCACCAACATGTACGAGCGGTAGGATCGGCTACTGAAACACAGAATAGAGAGCACAAACAGTGGGAGCTCTTTCTTTTCTGCGGATGCTATTAGGGCACTACATCCCAAATGGCTGTTCGCCGCTGCACTATTGCTGCGTTAGTGTTCAACATCTCGCCGATCTAAGATGTGGCCCGGGCTCATATGGGGTTAGGAGATCTTTGGTATCGCTATGGGCTTGCAAGCCTCGAAAGTCAACTGTAACATTTTAAAATCAATGCAAACAACTAAGAAAGAGCCAGTGCAAGAAGGCCAGCATTGGAGTATTGTGGTGTTGTTTACTGGAGTCAGCGAAAATCCTTGCAATAGCATTTTGAACCAACCGAAGCTGATGGAAGGAAGCCTGAGTAATGTAGAACATTGCAGAAATTTGGGGGGGGAGGGAGAAGAAGAAGAAGAAGAAGAAGAAGAAGAAGAAGAAGAAGAAGAAGTCTGGCAGATTTGAGCAGATATACAAAAGATAGGCAGAACCTTTTTTTTTTTTATATATTAATTAATTTGGGAGGAAAAAAAAATAAAAAATCAGTCATCAAAACAAAAGCCAGAATTTCCATCAATCAGTATCATACCTGTACTGGAAGCTGCCAGACAGCACATTTTACTGGATTAATAATAATGTGTCACAGAGACATAAAGTGATGTACATTACAGATTAGTGCAGCATGCGGAGAGCGTTTATAACGATAAATTATGCAGCAAAACTGTCACTGAATTTTGAATGGTTCATTTCCAGTTACTTTCCTGTTAGCTGTCTCAGTTTCACACAGCAATAGTGCTCCAGAAAGCCATTAAACCTGTGAGACTAGATCAAATATATTTACACTCACTAAAGGAATTTTCCCTAATTTCTATTTGTGTTCTTCGAAAATGTATCCGCTTATGTCCCTGACAGTCTCAGGATATTCTGCTATTACAAATACGTGAGAACAACCAAAGTCAGACAGCAAAGCAAATCGTTTATATTGGTCCTCATTGTTATTTCTGAGATTGCTTGTTTTAAGCAACCCAAAATTGTCACAACAACAAAGATTTTAAGTCAAATGTAATTTTAGGTCTATGCATCACAAACATGTAAACAGTTGTTAAAATTGTAACTTTCACATTTGGCAATAGCTTACCAATGCTTTTTTTTTTAAAGTGCTGTATTAACTATTCAGTACAGCACATGAGACACTGTCAAAGTAGGATAGAATACAGACACAAAAATCCTTGCAACAGTATTGAAAAATGTGAATTTTTGAAATAGGACTACTAAGAAGGAATGCTATATGTACACATGCATGCACGTGTGGTGGCTTGTGTTCACTGTGCAAAACCAGTAGCATTCCTAGCATTCCATGTGAGCAATGAAGTATTTGACCCTCAGGTAACAGTGGCTATGAACAGCTGACTATGGCTTCATATAGCATCAAGCCTAAGCTGACAACATTTTCGCACATTTCAGATACATTCAGCCGACCTTGTTAGCATATATAATCAACTTGCTCATTTATATTAAAAATAATAATAATATTTTGTTCATCTCATTCTTTTTTTTTTTTAATAACAATGTAGTTTTACACAAAAGCACATAAACAATTCTCTAATGAAATTTGATAAAAGCATGAGCATTGGTTCCTTTGAGAACTACACTTCAACCGCATCACTTCTGTCGGAGCTGTAACTCTAAGTTGACACCACCGCGATTGCCCGAAGGCAGTTATTTAAAATATGATCGTGGGTGTTGATAAGGTCTAAGGTGATACAGTCCCTCCATGGGACCAATGTGCTGTACGTTGTGAGTCAGACTCAACTCAATCCAATGACCTTGCTGTGATGACACCTTGGATGGAGATGACTTCAGACGTGGACAGGTTCACACTGAGTAGCTTCCAGGATAGATAATTTTTATTAGCGCTGAGCAAAACCATTTCTGATGGCAGAAATAGACCTGGGTAGTTAGTGTGAGAAGCAATAATTTCATCTAGCAGAGCTGAAAAACACAGGACATTCCACCTACAGAAACTCACCATTACCACAATCCAGGAGAAAAGACATCAGTGTTTAATTACCAAGTCTCCTCCAAGTGCAGGGGGAAAACATCAGAGTAATGAAGAAGCATTGAAAAGGATACAGAGACTTGTGGGTTTATCCCCTCAGGATAGATTGTATATTAATATATAGATTTTTAAGGACGCCATTAGTTTAATCATTACTTTAGATCAGATGCACAGGCATGCCTTAGGCTGCATGGGGCATTCACATCATCTAACCAAGCAACACTGAACAAGAACTGACACTGTTACTTTGGCATACGGGGGAAAAAAATAGATATGTACTTATGAGAAAGTGCAAATTTAAAGAACGGTTTACAAATCCAATACAAGAAAGCTCACTTCTCCTCTACTCAAACACTGTGGGTGAGTTTAGAGTTACCAGACTACATAAACTGATGCAAATATGATTTGCTGGCGCTGAAGTACAGAGCAGAATTGGAGACATTTTCTGGCTGTCTCCCCTTTCACAGTCCATCTAATCCAACAAGCGTTACAATTGCTTCCGTCGTCCCCCTGAAAAACCTGGTGGATAACGCAGGTGTCAGATTTCTGGTTGTCTGGGAGCCCTTAGGACCCGAGAGAAGATTTCTGCCTCAAACAGGTCTTCTCGGTTGCACCCTCTCTTTATCTATCCCTCCTTAATGATTTCACCTCTTAATTAAGGCTGACCCGAAGACCCCTGTGTAATAAATTTGAAAAATTCTGCACATCACTGGATGTCTCTCTATCCCCACAAGAGGACCTGTTTCCGGGATAAAGGATCGACTATGGGAGGAATAGAACACTGAGAAGGGGGAGAGAGAGTGGGAGGGGAAAAAGAGAGCCAAACAGTGCCAAAATGGCTGTACAAGAGGGAGGGCAAGAGGGAGATGAATACTCTTTGATTGCAGAAAAGCACCGTTGGGGAAGCAAAGCTTTGCTACAACTGCTTTGTTGAATCCAGGCCATGCAATGCATGAGGCACAGAGGCACCAAACCTCTCCAACCCCTCCCTTGTCTGTATTGTGGCAGATAGTGGATACTGGCTGAAGGAACAGCCAGCAGGCAAAAGAAGAGTCCATGACAGGTAGCTGACAAGATGGGGTGAGCTTGAAGGTGCTCAAAACAGGGTCATATGCCTCTCCTGCAATGCGTTAATGCCAAGATGTCTCACACACAGAGGGTACCCTGTATTGTTCCTGGCCAGCCTGCTGAACTGCCTCTCTAATGATGCCTCCTATTATTGGGGTCAGATTAGGACTGGGTCTCAGGGGTTAACCAAAGCCCTCCTCCCCCCCGCCTGTCTGGGGTGGGCCTATTTATAGGCTGCAGCTGCATCAGCAGCCACTGGAGGAAATTCAGCTAACACACTGCAGGCCAACTGTGAGAGATTCAACCTGAATCCTGCTTCATAATTTCAGGCAGCAGTCAGAGAATCACTACAGCGAGTCTTTTTATAGCATTTTTTTATTTATTTTTTTTCAAACTGGTTAGGAAGAGAGATGAAATATGAACATTGTGTATCTCTGAAGATATTCCAGTCTCAAAAGATATGGAAGACCTCCTGGTGTAATGTTATTCAAAGATATGGCTGAGTAATAACAGTATGTTCTTCAAATGAGCAGAAGATAATGGTTTTCAAGAAATGTTAATTCATATTTTACCAGCATTTCTTTGCGATCTCAATCTACAAGTCTAACAATTCCATAAGACGGACAGCAGCATGGCTCTGAAATAATGTCCTAATAAGATTTATACCCATTCAGTTCTTCATTTACAGACTTAGAATAGTGGTAACAAAAGAGATGATCAGAGTATTGTCATGAACAAGCTTGGCACTTCCCTTCATATCCATGCTAATTTGCCTAATATTATTATCTCACAAAGTGTCTTTTGGAAACAGGGCCAAAGCATTGGGAGACATTGTCTTACTTATGTAATTGGTATAATTACTGTGCGCTAGAATAAAATGAATACAAAATTCAAACCTTATGTGACAGAGTAGCTTTTTGTTGTTAAAAGAATCAAGTAACTTTTACATCTAATGCTTTTTGAATTCACAAAATACTGTTATCACAATTGTTGTATTTTGCTATGATTTGTAATTTTTCAGTTTGTGAACTGTAAAAACTTGTTTGTAAAATTTTGTAAAACCAAATGATGCATCTCCACGTGCTCATTGTATGCACACACACAAAAAATGCATTCAAAATCTTGCTTGATTTACGTAGGTGGCACAATAAAAGCAAAGAAAACAGACAAACACTTGGAACATAAATACAAAGATGATAGACATTAGGAGGTAAAGCACAGGGCCTTTCCATTCCATTAAGTTTAGAGGAGCAGCAACCTATCTCTGAGCCTTTGAGCTACTGGAACAAATAGACAGACAACAGCACTGCACACTGGGAAGCATGCAGTATGTGAGGTAAGGGAGTGCTAAGGTACAACAATAACACACCATGCCCCAGTGAGGTAAGAGATGAAATTTGCTGTCACTGCTTTTATAGAGCACAAAGCATGATATACTAGGGACAATACAGGCAAAAAATGGCTGCAAAGTGCTGTATCCCAAAAAAAGAAAAAGAAAATGCAATAAACTAAACAAAATATGATGCAACAGGATAAAAGCGCAATGTGTATTAACTTTATTAGTCTGTGGCACTTAGAGCTGCCAAGTGTAACTGGAGGGAATGCTGAGGTGTTGATGCAGCGTGTCTGCTGACGGAGGAGGCCTGTAAATGATGGCTACGTCTGTGGGTATGCTTTATAACGCTGATCTTCATTCGGCAGGCAGATCCAGCATGCGGCACTGGTGGTCCTGCCTCTTAACCTGTGAGTTTACAGCTCCGCATGCTGTGCTCCCCTACTGGCTGCTGAGTGACAGAGGACTTGGTTAAAGGGATTTCATGCTTCAAATGACAGGCTCCTCTCCTCCCTCTGTCTGTCACTACTCTCAGTGGGGAAGCACAGCTAATTCAGCCTGGTAGCTAACTGATGATGCGAAAATATACAGTACCTTTGATGCTCGCGCCGGCTCGTGATGCGGTGCCATGCTCATTTAAACAGATGCTGATTTTGTAGGAAAAGTCAGCGTAGAAGTACCTGTAATTGGTTCAAAACTTGACAGGAATTGAACAGATATTAACGCGTTCAATGTGATTTTGGGACATCTATTATAAAAATAAATAAATAATTAAAAATCACACCATTATAATCCCTCGTTATCTCTGAAAATGTAGATCTGTGATGGGTGTTACAGTCTTCCTCAAATGTATTCCTACCCTTCCATTAAAGAAAAGGCAAAATTCACTAATAGTCACTCAAATAACTAGAAACTGAAAAAAGTAATAATAAATAAAAAAAATTGCTAAATTGTAACTTAGTGAAATCAGACATTGCTTTGAACTGTGGTTGAAAAGAATAATTAAAAGAAAAAAGACAAAACAAACAAAACTGTCCCGGACAAATTAGAGCACTTTGCTGATGAGCAGTGGGCCAAGATACCTGTCAACAGGTGCAGACATCTGATTGAGAGTTACAGAAAACACTGGATTGTAGTGATTGGCTCAAAGGGTTGTTCAACAAAATGTTACTTTATGGGTCCCATCATGCTTGTCTTTGTTTGTTTTTTATATTTCTGTTGAACCACAATTCAAAAGCAATGTCATGATTTTCATAACATTTTTATTTATTATTACTTTTGTCAATTTCAACTTATTTCAGTGACAGCGGTTTTTTTTCCTTCTTTAATGGGAGGGTATGAATATATTTAAGGATGACTGTACCTGTAATTGGTTCAAAACTTGACAGGAATTGAGGAAGCATTAACACATTCAATGTGATTTTAGGACATCTATTAACAAATGAAAATTTTTAAATAATAAAAAAAAAAAAAACACGCTATTATAGTTCCTCTTGTTACCTCTGAAAATTTAGACCTGTGACATCTTTGAGAAGATTTATACTCAGGCTTTTTGTAAATATAAGTTTCTGGTAATAGGACATTTTTAGGTTCAGTGGCAATGCTGATTAATGAGGAGATTCTGAATCTACACGGGAGTCTTTCGTATGACAAGTTTTCAATCAGCACCATTGTCTCTGTTCATGCACACAGCAAATGAGGACAGCGCCGTCATAGTAGATTTTTCTTTTTTTCTTTTTTTTTCCTGGCCCGTTATCAATGTCACATGCCCCTGTTCTGCTGTCAGGCATTTTGATTCCAACATTACAGAGTACAAACAGGTTGTGATTGGCTGCTGCTGGAACTGCCAGATTACATACAGGGATTAGCGCTCGGCTTCGTGAAAAACTGTGCCACCGACAGGAACAGACCAGCTGCATTCAGCTGCGCCCTGGAGGTAGCTGGGGTGAGGGTCAGGAACAGCCAGGGTATAAAATCAGGCAGTTAAGTGTTATGCAAGTGTGTTATCTAAAGCTATCTGAGACAAGGCCATGGAGGGATGGCTATTTTGACTGTCATTCTGATGGAGACAGGCTGTCTGTGGGCTGACAATGAGGAGGTGATGAGATCAAAGCAGGCCAGACTTATTGGAGACTGCTGATCTACAGCATATTGGTCATTATATATATACTATATAGCAGTGAAGCATTGCTCTGGCTGTTTAAGCACATTTTAATGAAAGGAAAACTGAAAAAAAGAGAAGTTTTTAAAAGATTGAAGGATTCTTTGTAAATGAAGTTGAAGCAGTACAAGGGTTTAAAGAAAAAAATATATATATATGTCATCTCATCTGCCTCAGCAATTACCACTGAGGTGCCCTGAAGCAAACCACTTCTAACCAAATTGCCAGGGAAGTTGATTAGCTAACAATAGACTGTGGTTAACTGTGGTTGTTCCAGGCAGCTTGTAAATGCGAACCAGCTCAGAGGTAGCATGGGTGTTAATGATGGCACAGGAGGCTGAAACTTAAATAATAAACTGTTCCAATTACCTCCTTCTGCAAAGTCACTGTAACGAGTGCTGCAAAACATGTACAAAAAAAATCTCTTGATGCTGATTCCTAATAGATATTTACACTGCAATGTATAATTCTTGATAGAACGAAGACATCCGAAACTCACTTCCTTTAGCTGTTAAAACATACTGTTCAGAAGTTTATGTATTGCTTAGACTGTTAAGAGGCACCTACACATAGCTATACTACATCAAAATTCTCCAGAGTCTCCAAGTTTAATTTGATTATAACAACTCTGTTCTCCTCCACATCATTCTGTTCCATTCATTACATTTTCTACACTTTATTTCAGCGCTCCTGTTTTCACCGTCTGAATCACTGTTTGGCCCATCTGACCTCCAGGCTACTGCAGCCTCGTGTCACCGTGAGCCACTTTCTCACTGCTACCGCATGTGCATGTGGCTTTGATATGCAAATTACGTAATTCCAACAAACGAGGATGACTGCGCTTAACACTGATAATGCATTGTGTCAAAGTCCATCTAACTTCTAAGCATGAAATGCAGACTGTGTTGCATGCGATTAAATGGCTGCACGTGTGACTTATGGATGTGTACGTGCGGGGGATGGAGGATGAGTACTGTCCCCTGTCTTACCGACTTACACTGAAATGCAGCTGTGCAGCGTGTAATTGCTGCGTGGAACTTCGTCAGTGTGGAGCTAATGCATGAGGTTTCTGTAACTTTGTTTTTAACCACGCTGCTCTATGCCGGTGAGTTATTGGACAGCAAGGTTGTTACAAGAATGCTGCATTGCAATGTATGATTTTAATACTGCAACTGGGACGGTTTACTAGGTTGCAACATACAATTTTATATCTTTTCCCCCTTTATCTAACTAATAAGGCACTTTTCCCTATCAAACCTATGTCCGACAGGAATTTTTTTTGCCATTTTCTTCCTTACATCACAGATGGGTTTTGACTCACAAGGGCACAAAAGTTGGAAAACAGATGGTCTTAAAAGACATCAAGGCCACTGTGGACATAACAAGTCTGCATATGTTTGCAGCTTCACAGCCCCCCCCCTCCTTTTTTTTTTTGTTCCTTATCCTCCAGATTACTGGAGCCACCATCTGCATCCGCTGGTTGATGGATATATGGGGAGTGTTATTCAACGCATAAATCATAAAGCAGATCGTGAGCACACAACAGAATGCTGAATTTGGCAGAATGCTAAAATAGACAAAAGGTTTTTGTTTTCTTCATAAATTTTATGAGTGAGTTTATTATGATAAAGCATTTTCTGCCCTCATACTGTGAGAAAATTTATCACTGGAACAGGCCTCTGACAGAAATTGGTTGAAAGCAGAAATTCGCATTGGGATTACTGTGCAGGACAAATTGAAAAGGTTAAAGCAAGCTTCTACTGAATGATTCATTTCACCTGCAGAAACTGTGGATTTCACAGAGTTAACGTCAGCGCCTGCTCTCTGCAAGGAAATGCGTTTTGGGAATTCTGTTTTGATGTAGTCATCCAGGTGATGAAGAGTTAAGACAGGCTATGCACGATTAATGTACACATCTGAAACAAATGTGCAAACCCACAGAGTATATCATGGAGTTGAAACAGGTATCTGTCTGTACAGTGTACTGCATAAGGCTCATTTCATGCTTAAATATAAATTTCTAATCCTTAATGTGGCATGGGTCCTTTTTCCATTTTTAATAAGACATGCTCGAGTTAAATTGAGGAAGCAGACACTGGCACATATTATTTACTATGCTTGTTTCCAGGGTGACTTTGTCTCCTCTTTCAACTGAGCTAAGTACTGAAGAACAAAAATTGTAATTTAATATTAAATGCTTCTGTTTTTCTCATTTACTCTACACGACTAATCTCATGTTCCACTGCTTTATCTTTTTGTCTTGATGTGTCTGCAGTACAGACAGGATTTGACGGTAGTGTGATACCTTTTTTTCAGTCTAAATTTACATCCTACTTAATTATAGCACTCAAGGGCCATGACGATAATACCGGTGCACTGTGAGTACAAAACTTCTTTCCAGGGATCTGTAATGCCTCCGCTCACTTATGTTGATTTTTTCTAATATTTCAAACAGCGTATCACAAAATAAAAAATCTTATCAATATATCTGTGAAACATTTACAACATTTAATCCTTCCAGTACACCGGTGAGACGTCGAGAGTGTTAGTGGGAGATAAGAGCATCCCACTTCAGAAATATTGACCTGATGAGACTCAGAGTAGGTGCTAATTAGCATCTCTGGCAAAACCCTGAACACATAAAAAAAAAATCTGCGATAATAATTTGAAAGTGAGCTGGAAGTACAATGGAGATCTTCGTGATGCTCTCGAAAGGCACCTGTTTATCTCAAGTCACTGAAGGAGATTTACAGTAAGTCAAAATTAAATCTCGCACTAACTGTGGGTTTGATGTAATACGGCAGGATGGCATTAGGGAACGGTAAACACATCGCACTATGCAAAACAACAACATGCTGAGTGGAGGAAGAAAACCAATCTTAGCATTACCTCAACGTAAACAAAAGGTCAAATGGGAGAGTAGGAGAGGAAATTGTATATAATGTGTCTATTAGCAGGGACATCATGCACTCACAGCAGAAGCCAATTATTTGCCTAAGTGCTATAAATGAATCTGTGCGACATCAACATGTAACCCTCAGACACACACACACACAAGCAGTCATGCTGACACACACACATGCACACGCACACACTTGAGCTGGAGATAAATCTCCCTCAAGCCATTTGAATTAAGAGCTATTGCTCATATCAAAATAATATTAACAGTAATAATTAGAATATAAAATGACTGGCCTGTGGGAATGTTGACACCAGCTCTGTTGACATAAAAGGGTCTCCAATGTGATAACAGTTCATTTTCCCGAGCAGCGCATTTGTTCCGCATTTCCTTGGTGTGGTGTCAAACAGCTAAGAGGCATCAAATGTGAGATATTTGACCTCTTAAAAAATAAAAAAAAATAAAAATGGGGGAGAAAAAAACCAAGCAGCCCTCTCATCTGGCTTGTTGCTAGTATGGACAATTGAGCGTGATGGTCGGAGATTCAGTCTAGCGCAAGAACAGGGCAAACTCTACGCTGCAAAGTTGTGTTGTCATAAAACCAAACACTGTCAGCAACCTCTCACAGGTTGCAATAATCTCTTTGAGTTTTCATGAATTAAAGAGGGATTTTGTTTCCTTGTTTTAATTTTGAGGATGCAATGATTCACGAGAGAGTCGGTTCAGAGGAACACGTTAAATCAAGATCATTTTGTGTCAGTTTCCCTAATCACTGTGTAGTTATGAGCTCTCAGAACCTCTCAGTCTTGCGATCCTTTGATGGGATCTTAATTCTGACAATGAGAGCTGATTTAGTGGATCTTGAGGCTCCTCCATGAATGCCTCAGGATAGTATTTGCAACTGTATTGTACCAATTTGATTTAAAATAAAGAGAAAATTAATCTAAATTTTGAAATTGCTTTCTAATGATAAGCACTATTAGCCAGTTGTTTCTTCTTCCTTTTTTAAATATATCTTCTTCTTCGTTTTTTGTTTTTTTTTGCCTTTTGGCTTTATTTGACAGTACAGTAGAGAGGAAGACAGAAAAGTGGGGAGAGTGAAAAAGAGGGAAAGAGCAGAATGGGGGAAGGACCTGCAGCAAAGAGTCATGGGTCGGATTCGAACCCATGGCCGCTGAGTTGGGGACTACAGCCCCTGTTTATGGCCCCTGCTCCACCGGTTGGGCTACCGGGGGCGCCCCCCTGGTTCTTACGTCTTTAGCTTGTGTCACAGCAGCATCTGTGAAAGGACCAAAACAGGTCCACCATATTGCTGGCATCCCACCGGACCAGGTGTCCAAACACGCCTCTTGCCGTGATAAGCTAGTGAGATAGCCTTGGCTCATGATGTGGAGCATTCAGCAGACGGTAGGAGCATAGGAAATGATGCCCCCAGGTGCCAGAAAAGTGTATGTCTTTGCCTTGCATCATTCTGAAATGGACATGGAAGCCAGACCCAGTGTGCCCCTCAGTGTGAGGCGTCTGGACAGAGCGACTAATCAGACAAGACTTGGGAGACGAGCTGCTCATTTGATCTCTGTCCTTTTCCTCCTGGGCACATTCGCCTCGCAATGAGCCATCAGCTGGCCTAATGACAAGCACAGATACATCTCAGCTCAGCAGCACCGTACAAATAACCCTGTAAGGTAGAGTGTCCCCTCATGAGCTTACTCCCTTCAATCTTTTGTACTCGCTGCCCACTCGCGTGTCGACGGAAGGAGACGCACGAGCGGAGGTGCGTTTGTCGGCGCGGTTCATCAGAAAGGGAAGTGGTCTTTACAGTCACCAAAAGACAATAGTTTCCAATTAGGATGAAGGAGCTTAGGAGGAAAACAATGCGAGAATGTCAAGGCATGAATGTTTACTTGCTCGTAGCAATGCAACAAGAAACCACAGCGGTGCCACACTAAAGGGAACAGAGTGCCAGTGCCAGTGAGACCTTGTTATCATCTGGGGAGTAAAAGCCATATAAAGCACGCTTAAAGGGGGTTTTCGGTCATCTGGCGAGGGCTGAGGGATTTCGAGACAGTGTGATGAAGCAGCACTGGCTAATGAAGCAGCAGACAATATAATAACAAGACAAAGAGGGAGCCCGGGTGTAGCAGAGAAGAATCTGTCTCGTCTTTCTTTCCCTCTCCCCCTTTCCACAAATCTCCTCTCATTAGTTTGTTTCCTTGTGTTGTGCACATCGCTTCAAGTCAGCTGCAAGCAAGGGTTGTCAAATGCATGTGTAAAAAAAAAAAAAAAAAAAAGCTATTGTTTCCTTACTGAGAGGCCTTGGGAAAATATTTTAGTGCACCGTGACATCACAGACTGTGACTGCAAAAAAAAAAAAAACCTTATACAAAGGCACTGTGGGGAAAACAAAACCAAGAACGATTCGTCTCTTGTCGCACAAAGGTCAGAAGCCAAGGTCCGACCAAGTCCGAGCAGATTTGCACGTCTTTTGTGGAAGTCAATATTAATTGTGTGATGGAGCTACTTGGAGTCTTTTATGCAGAGTAAAAAGGAATTTATATGATGAAATGGTTTCCAGAGCTTGTCAGGAACGTTTCAGCAATTTGTTAGTAATAATGTAATAAAAGTCACTTGAAATGCTTGTGGCTAAAAGCACTCTAAGGTCGCTGCGATAGTCGAGTAGTGCAAAAAAAAAAAAAGTACATATCACGAAAAGCTACCAAAGGTCTTTGCTCAGCTGATTCCTAAAACCTTGTGCATTTAATGTGTGTCCGTCCAGATATCTGTAAGATCTGTACTTGTGAAATAAATATTAGAAAAAATGTGTTATGGCTTTTTCCACCATCTATGGCAGAGGTGATGGGTAAATAATGCATTTTATTTAAAGCACATACAGCACCAGGTGAACAAAAAAAAATTTAAACAAGGAAGAGTTGACTGTTCAGCCTATTCAGGACTTGTACCCCAGGCCATGTGGTCTCGATGACAGGTATTGTTTTGTTTTGGGTTTTTTTAATATTAAAAGAGGGACATTTGTCATGCATTTGGAAACAAAAATATGTCAACTTATCAGAAAATGTATTTAACATAGTACAAAAGTCTATAATGAATACCAACAATATTTTGCACATATTCCTTCTTGGGGTCCAATGGACCTTCTACGTATGGCAAGATGAAAGTCCTGAATAGGGTCAATGGCGTCCCCTTTTCTAGCATTTCTGATCCGCGTCAGCAGAAGGAGACATGTGTTGAGATGCAACAAGACTATAAAAGCAAAAAGAAAATTAAATTTCCTCTATATTTCTATAATAGAGGCCCTGTAGGTTTGATGAGCAAACCTAAAAAGAAAATAGACCTGTGGGATATCTGCATGTGAAAATGTCTACTGAGCAAGAAAGGTCAGTTCTCCTGGAACAGTATTGTACATATGCATATTATAGACTGCAGGGATGAAACTCACATGTCAACCCCTTTTCAAAGCACACAAATGCTTCACTCGAACGCGAGGCAGCCGAGGAGACTTAAGGGGGTTTCGGGGGGAGGCGAGGGGGGGATTGAGAATGTGTTTAAGCCACACTGATGGATCCAATCAGATGTTTTTATCTTAAAAAGTGTCCCGATGGAGATGTTTGCAAAAGGACTGCCGCCGTCACAGCACTCTATCAATGCATCACAGCTGCTTTACAATTCGGTTTATCTCTCTGTCACTGTTCTCAACTCAATTTATCAGCGAGTTTGTTTGAGCTGTACATTCGGTGCATGTTTCCGATAGCGGGAGAAAGTGGCTTGCCTCTGCGATAGCTTAACTGCTTTCAAAAGATGCATAAAGAAAGCGTGGGACAGATTTATCTAATGCCATAAATTTGAACTGGTTTTTATGTATCCCTGCCTTTTATGTGCTCATTTGAACGGTGTAATTGAACCAGTAAACAACGAGACATTTTAAATACCTGATCTGCACTGGCAAGACACTCCACCGCATGTGAATCAAGTTGTCAGCCGGTCATTTTAAATCAAAATGATGCATTATTTAGAATGTGTGATATACACTTAAATATGCTGGAGTCTGGTTTATTCACTTTTTTTTTTTTTGCTCACTAACCATACTGGATGCCAATGAACTAATTGTCAACAAAGCAACACAAAAGTAATTTAGAAAGTGTACAGCTTGCTCATTCATCACACAACTCAAAAAGACATCACACTACATTTGCTGCTTGGTCATGGCTGCAGTAAAGCGATTTGGTAGTCTTTATGTTTGTTGTGTATGTTGCCTTGTAGCACTAATAGTAATCCGGAGTCTGGCCCACGGAGTCGACCATCTATGGAAGTCTATCTGTGAGTGATTTGCCGCTCGAGTGTACATGTCAGGACAGCTACGTCAGGCTCGCATCAAGCAAGATTAGAACGTGTAGCTTTTAATTGAGAGTACTCCGGTGACGCCGTTCTTACAGACGCCTGACAATCTTCTTTCATAAGCCGAACGTACGCTTCACGGCGTCTCCAGTGATTATTTCGGTGAGATAAAAAAGACACATCCAGTAAAGTAAAACAGGCAGCTGATCAGATGTGTGGCGCTTATCGGCATATCTCGTTTTGCATCAAAATGCTTAGAAGTTGAGTACTCAAAAGTTCCCAGATAATATGATAGGATTTGATAGATTTTTTAAGAACCACAGACACAACATGTATACATTGCTAACATGGAGACATGCAGTGAGTTAAATTTTTTATCACCGCCATGCATTTTTTGGCTATGATCGCTCTGCTCTTTGCACTTCTGGCAGTGCTCAATCCGCTGTGACTTGGTCAACAAGGATGAGCTTCAGTAAGCGTTTTTGTTCACAAATTAGGGCTATGTTAAAACAAAATGCAAATAATCTAAACATGTTTGGCAGACAGTGCTGTTTTTTTTGTTGTTTTTTTTTGGAAAAAGGAAGATGGAGGATTTAATTTTGCATGATGCTTCCTGGCTTAGAATGCTCCAGTCATTAGCTCGGTGAGGAAAAGGGTTTACCCAGACCATATAAAATCCCAATTGAGATGCAGGCCTCCAAATGCAGCCCAGCATCACAGCTTTCTCAATAATTATGAGGAAGACCCCAGATGAAAGGGAGCTCTTGGACTTTTAGCACATTTCAAAGGCAATACCTTTGAAATTTAAAAGAAAATAAGATATGAAAGCCTTTGGTTGACTGCTATTAAGGATAAACTGTGACAATGGCACAATGCCCAAAACAGAGATCATAAAAAAGAAAGCAGGAGCTTTTGTGGTTGCGTGGAAAGCTCATTATCAATTAATGAAAGCACTTTTGTAATAACTTGTCTTGTTTCTTTAATATTATCTTCCTGTAGTTTGTCACATAAATATATTTAATGTTTAGAGAAACAGTGTGTTAGTGGTTGGAAAAACAGTCATTTCAGGCTTCTTCTTCTGAGTCCACCATCATCACTCTGACAAGTTCATTAACGTGATAAAATGCATCAGTTGGCAATGTTCTAAAAAAATAAAGAAAGCAAAGCTCTAAGGATCTACTGGCATTTGACGGAACTGTATTTTACAGTTGATTGGTGCGTTGAATTAACAGACTCAGAAAAACAAATGCTTAGCATTCCTTAATGCCAAGAAGGCTCAAGAGATGTGTTACACTGAGTTAGTGGTGCTGCATGAAACGCAAACTTAACGTTGTGATGTGTAATATCACACTTAATGCTTGTAAAAGGAAATCTAGAGATGTATACCTGCAAAAAATGCAGCTGGTGTCTCCAGCATCTGCAGCCGCAGTAATCTAAAAGGCTACGGTTCCTTTGTGCAACTACAGGTGCAGAATAAAAAAAAAAGAAAAGGAAAACTTCCCACAGTTTGGTGAATCCAAAATCAAGGCCTTAAAACAAGCTTTTTATCTTAACTAGGACACCTCAAAGAAGTTTCACTCTATGGGGTGTGAACCTTACTTATTACTAACAGCAGGAACTGTCATCCCTATTCATTGAACGGGTTTCACAACCACAATATCAAAGCCTTTTCTTTCAGCTATGCACCAGTGGAACAAATAGAATAATGCATCCATTCGTGTATATTTTTATTGATGCATATACGTTAAGATTGAAGTGAAATCGACGTACTCGTGCTACGTCTGCATGTGAAATACTTAATGACCAGATGATTGCAGTCCTATAGCTGAGCTCTGCTACTTTATATGTCATGTTGCGACCTCTTTTAAGGTCTGACAAAGGGACTGAAAAAGGAAAGAAAAAATGCATTCATCTCTATCTGTCTTTTGATCTGTCCATCTATTAACATATCTATACATCCATGCACTTACTAATAAAACCTCTAAGTTTGCATAAGCAGCTTTTGCTTTACAAACAATACTACAATGTAGCGTTTAACACCAGCAGCCTTTTACGGGAGAATATGTGAACGTGTTCGTCAGGACTTTGTTTAATGGGAGCGCTGGTGTAACACTTTGTCTGTGTGGCTGATCGATCAGGGTCCACTTCGCACGTGCTGCATCAGCAGGGGAGACGGGGAGCATGAAAACGTAAATTACACAGTTATCTCTGTTGGATTTTGATTCTAAATGGTTGGATCACATCAGGATAAAAGGGGGATTAAACAAAGTGTTCAATTTGTAAATTAGGGGGTACTGAAGCTCAAAGTGTGTAAAAGGGTGGGATGATCCAGCCAGGCTGAAACTTACTCAGCTGTGCCTCGGCTGATAAACACTAAAATGCAGCTTACCAACTGTATTGTCACAATGTGTTGTATAAAAACTCCACAATGCTGACGCGTCACGTTTGCATTGCTACTTCAAAGCAGAGGATTAATGCATATGTACACATTTCTGCATAGAAAACTTTTATATTAACTTATGGTATGTTGCAGTGTAAAACCATGTCAGGTTAAATACTTTGAGGGATGTGCTTTCAATCAATCAATCAATCAATCAATCAATCAATCAATCAATCAATCAATCAATCAATCAATCAATCAGTCAATCAATCAATCAATCAATCAATCAAGTGCCATGCCATTCAGTGTAGACGATCATTTCTCTCCATCTAATCTGATCTTTTGCTTTCTGAATTGTGACTGTTGTCCGTTCCATATGTAGCAATAAAGTCAGTCCGTCTATCATTTTCATTCTGTCTGTCCTCTCTTCCCATCAATTTTTTTTAGTTGTGACAATATATCCAGCATCTCTTTCATTATGATGTGTCCAAAAAATGTTGCTTGCCATTTCCTAAATTTGTTAGATAGCTACAGAGCCCGTCTGGTGACATTGATAAGAAATAAAAATAATTCGTTGCCACGCATTAGTAAATCGTGGCCACGAGTTATTAATGCGTGGGAACAACATAATGATCACACAGTGTTTCATCACAAGAGATCGCAGGATATCGGTGTAGTTCATTCCAAGGTTAAAATAAAATCAAATCAAATCAAAATGCTCCATGTTTCATACAAGTACGCCCGTTATCCTTAATCGACAGCTGGTATGACCGCACTGTGAAATTTGCTCCACAACTTCTCTTGTTTCTTCATGCTAGTAATGCGAGGCCACAATTTAACTATGTCGTTCCCACGCATTAATAACGCATGGCCACGATTTACTAACGCATGGGAACGAGTTATTTTTATTTCTTATCGATGTCATCAGACGGGCTTCATAGATAGCATATTATTTGTGTTCAGTAATCTTAAAACATCTTCATTGCTCATCCTGTCCTCATAAGATATACGTAGCATGCATCTGTAAAACCACATTTCTACTACAGTGATTTTGTTTGACATTTTATTATTGATGTCCTTCCAGTACATCCTATCATAACTGCTGTATCCTGTTTTGGTCTTTTAATGTGGATAAAGTCAAATAAGTTCTAGAAACATGCGCAAAAGTGTTTCAGGAAATAAACACGTCTGCTGTATCATATATGAGACGTTATTTTGAGCTGATTTAATTGTTGTTTTCTCCCAGGATTTTGTTGCAAAGATAGGTTTAGGGTGACAGACATTCAGAATAATGTGAAAGAGTCTGCAGCTAGGCTTTGTGTAGCTTGGTAGGAGGTGCAGTCATTACCTTGTCTACTAAAAGTTACAATGCTCAACA
This sequence comes from Stegastes partitus, assembly GCF_000690725.1. Classification (NCBI taxonomy): domain Eukaryota; kingdom Metazoa; phylum Chordata; class Actinopteri; family Pomacentridae; genus Stegastes; species Stegastes partitus. The sequence continues at coordinate 655,816 of NW_007577780.1, forward strand.
GAACGTTGAACACATGAGCCATGGCTGTGCTCAAAGCACATTTTTAGGTCAAATAGGCTGAATAAGAAACAGGATGTCTGATTATCTTTGAGGAAAAATGCTTTAAAATATATCACAATGTGCATGTGGGCGGATTCAGTAAATGAGCTGCACTTGATTAATGTCAGAGGGAATATGTAAATGTGTGGTATGTAAATGGGAAAATTGTTTGTTTTCTAAGCAATTCATGTAAATAGTGTTCAACAGTATTTAAATATTTACAGACTGTCTAACTGAAAATGCTAAAAGTCAAAAAAAAAAAAAAAGAAGCAGACAATCCAGGGAACAGAAAGCTGAAAAAAAAAACATACGTTAAAGATGATCAGTGATATTACTGAAATCATTAATAAACATGAGAAAACAATAACAAGTAACAATAAGCATTGAAGTGGAAACATAGTATTTGATGCTACTTCTGTAGTTCAATTCATTACACTGCAAGTTTGGAGGATAAAATCTACGGATTTTAACTTTTCGTTACCAAACCAAACTTTACCTTAAATTACCTGCACCCATGCATGACGAGCCAGATTTGTTTTGGATGGAGAGATATAAAATAATGGTTCTGACACAATAGGGGACATTATAATGGTTCATTAAGATGCAGAGTGTCAATGACTCCCTACAGGGAACAAAGGATCAGAGTTAAAGCGAGGACAGAAAATTAAAATGAACAATATCACACTGCTGAAAATGATATGGAAATCTATCACATTTTAGCAGTCGTCGCTCAGAAGTTTCAAAACAGTTTAGATTAACTTAAAATATTAATTATACCATTTTTTGATACGTGAATGAAGAAAGGACTGCAAGAGACAAAAGTCACAGAATTACATTCACAGCTGCTAAAAAACAAGAACAACGATTTTTGCTTTTCTAAACAAGATCCAAAACATAACGAGAATAAAGCCTTTCCATTCATCTATGTAGATGACATGATTAAAAACACCAACTCCACAGCTCCGGTCTGAAAAAGACAGAGTCAATTGTCGAGGTCTCATGGCATTTAAAAAAGAACTTGATTGCATAGATGCAATCTCCTCTTTGAACACCCTCAGAGGCTCTCTGCGATAACTACCATGAGGAGTAGCTGTCATGGCTGGTAGTATGACTCACACCGAGCGTGAGAATGATGTCCTGGATGAATATCCTTTAGCCCCAGTGGGAGTGTGCTGTACCACTCTTCTGATGTCTTTGAGAGTCTTGGACCTAGAGGTCAGCATCTCATTTTACACGGACAAAAATCTATTACAAAACCTATCTCTCTCCACTTGCATTAAACCCACTGGGGAAGAGAGGCTTTTCTCTAATTGTTTTTTTCTTTTTTTCCTCGGCTGCAGAGCTGGCCTGGTTATGAGTGAACCTAGTCCATATTATGGCTCTGATTGGTTATTGGGTCATTCCGGCCCATCATTTACACATCGCCATGATGTGGCATTATTCATGGAGTCCTTTTTTCATTCTGGGAATAGTGTGCCTTTGACACTAAAAATGAACTGTGCATTAATGAAACCATTCCAATTTTACAAACACATTAGAGTGCTCTACAGCCATCAGCTACCTACTGCAATCTGAAACACAAATGTAGCTGATAATTGGCACAGCATATATTTGTAAGTAACACAAATGTGGGGGGAATAAAAAGTTTTCTCCTATTTTTCACAAACTTTTTAAAACTACCTTCTCACCAAACAAAATGTCTCTATTCTTGATTGATACAATAAAGTCCCAAACACACATTGTGAATTATTTTTACTCTTTGCTGTTTTGTCATGAAAAGAGAAACGTGACTTGTGAATGTAAATTTCTTGTTAGTTGTATTTTCAGATGGCACAGCACGGGGAAGCCACTATAGTTGGCCAGACAATAGACCATAGCAAGGTGCAGCTCATGATGCGGAGGAGTGGCATCACAACAATGGCTGCTGAGAAACAATCTCATAAGAGGCATAAATGCACCTCTCTTAAATGTGATAGAGATCAATGAGCATAAGGTTACATTGTTGGAAGAAGACGAAACAACTGATGTGAATGGTTTTCAATGTTGTTCAAATCAATGCAGGCTTCAGCTAGATTCTAAAAGTTTTTAGCCCATTCAGAAAGTTCTTTGTGTCTTCTTGGGTCTTTTATTTCCACAGAACAAAGAATCATGTGCAAGGCTGCGTTGAAGTCTCTTTAGGATTGACAAAAGGCTCAAGAAGGCTCTCATGTCCGTTTACTTGTCCCTGTGAGATATCAGGGTGCAAATGCTCACTCTGAAAGGCCTCTCTTATCAAATTGTTGTATTCAAACAGCCTTTATCTTTTTGTAGCATTCCTCTGCGCTAACAGCAGTCCTCTGAACAAGACAACTCCAGCAATGGTGCTGGAACTATGTTCCTTCAACAACAACCAAAAAAAAATCAAATCTACTTCTTACATAAAATTTATAAGCAAATGCAACCATTGGAAATCTAAAAAGATCAGAAAAAATGCACCTTCAAGAAAGTAAAGAAGGACCTATAAAAAACTCAGCGATGGATTGAATACATTTCTCTTATGTTTGGCTGCTGGCTGTGGCACACTGACAGCTATGTTTGCCATCTGTGTTGACATACATCTATGATTTGTGATCAGGTGGGAAATATGGAGCTCCACAGTACAGACAATTATCACAAGCTAATTTGAATTAAAATTAGAAGGGTGGTTGTGATTTTTAAATTATAAAACATATATATGTTATCATTGCTCGTTCACTAGGCTGTGTTTACCTGTTTACACACAAATAATTAGCATTTGCAATGTGTTTTGTAAGAAAAGTGACGCCACCTGGATAACATTTTTAAATCAACATAATGAGGGATTTTTGGTAATTAGCATAATCTGGCAGGTTGCAAAATATATCAGGGAAATGTTGAAAAGATATTTCATTTGTTTTCAGTCCAAATACCCAACCGTGCTGTACAATCGCTGTTTGTGGCATACAAAGCATGATTTAATGTGTTGTGGTTAAGTTAAAGGCCCGCTGTGTAGGATTTACAGGGATCTTTTGGCAGATATGGAATATGCATAATGAAGCGTTCATTAGCATATCATCACCAAAGAACACGAATCGTAGTTTCATTATCTCAGAATGAGCCCTTTATATCTATATTTTTGAACAGCTGATATGTTATATCAAGTGAGTGGGTCGTGTTAAACCACCACATTTTTTTTTTTGTGCTTTTCGTGGCTCCCTTAAGTTTTCTAACATCACACACTTGAAAGGGGAGGATGAGGTGAAACCATTAAATCCTACACACTAGACCTTTAAGGTAGCTCTTGGTTCAGGTGCGGGAAAGATCCTGATCTGGGTTCAATACAGAAAAAAAATCTGCAACAACTTCCAAGTTCGAGATACTACATGTGTGCTTCACTAACATTTAACTGAAACAGCAGTGTTTCATTAAACTTAACCTTCAGTCTATTAGTGCATGCAAGACTCATTTACTTGAGAAAAGTTGCCTGCGAAATAATCCAGCTGGTGATTAAGCTTATTGCTGCAAATTAAGTGGGAAAACAAATTAGTACTATATAATTGTCCTGGAGACAGGTTGAAATCTGACATGCGGCATGAGCAAATATGGCTTTATGATCTATATACGATGGACTGCTAGGAAATTAGCCCCCAGCTATGTGAAAGCACAAAAAGAAGTCATCCATTTCAAGAAATAATCAAAATCAAAAACCTTTGACATTATAAGCATGTCTACACATTTATTACATTTAATTATGTTCAGTGTGCTGCTTCACAGCACCATCTATCAAGTCAGAACTGGACATTATATGATATTTACGATGCTGCTATGGTTTTCAATTATTAATTAACTGGGCCTACTTTAGCTCGGTGTGGGGTTGGATTACTATGTAGATGTATGTCATTTAAAAAACTATGGTGTTATATGTCCATCCAACCCAGGGAACAGCACCTTGTTGGCAGAGCTGCTGTACCACTAACATTGCTGCGAGGCTGCAGAGTAACGGTGCTCACTGTAAACTATTCATTATGGATTGCCACAGGGAATGGGACTTTCAGACTGGGTGCTTTTGGAGAGGGGGCAGTGTGGCCTCGGGCTACTTTTCAGTGGGGTCACGGCTTTGTTTGTCAGAATCAACAAAAAAAATCGTCATCTGGAGACTGACCTGGTTATTTTCAGGAAACACAATGAAGAAAATGAGCCTACTGCAGTTAATGGAAAAAAAAAGATTGTGGCAACTAAACAACACTAAAAAAAATAATAATAAGATGTTTTACTAATGACATGCTATTTATAGCGACACAATGTTTTGCAGATTTATCGTTATTTCATAATGAACTGCTCACATGCCTGTATCCAACTAAGGATGCAGCGTGATCAGCAATTCTCCCAATTAGCCCGCAGATAAAGTGGTAACACATCCAGGGTGTTTCTCTGCGATTTACTAAATTCATGCTAGGTTAGCGACCTAATGACCTTCAATAGGAAAAAAAAAAAAAAGTAATACTGACTGAGCGATGAGCGGAGGGCTGACAACTGTTGAGCCAAGTGATGATGTTTAAAGTTGTAGATTGCAAATCGATATTTTCTCACAATTTCCTCTTGCTGCTAGAGAACAGCAGTAGATATCTGTTATCCTTTGTTCCTACAAACATTATTTCTGCTTGATGTTGCATCATGGGATGTTAATGTTCTATTTGTATGCATTAGCGCTGAAGAAACAGACCAGCCGATACACCAAATAATAAATGGGCAAAAATTAAAAAATGATCTTCACACGTCATTACACTGTTTGTTTGACAGGTTTTGAGTGAGGAAAAAAAAAAAAAAACTAAATTAAATAGCTTCAATCACACACCAGCAGCTCTATTAATCTGTAGCTTAGCGTATGACCTTGCAAATCGAACGCTAAAGAATACCAGCTTACAACTTGTAAATAGAATGAGCAAAATTCTTACATTTTTTCACAGTATTCAGCTTCCATGAGCGATGTAATACTACTGATGAGGGGAAACAATAACCTGGCCTTGGCTCGCCAAAGACGGTGTCCTCCCCAGCACCAGCTTATGGCAACCCTGTCTCCAAAAAATTTGTTTTCTACGTATTTATACAGCTGCACTCTCAGTTACATTTTGAAGGACACATATTTTCTCCTGGTCAGGTCATGGGAAATGTTTCCACTTTCAAAAACTCAGAAGTCTGTGTTTAGAAGTTGGATGTGTGGTTTTACAGAACTTTCACCCGGGAGCCTGGGGTTTGTGTCCTGAGTGGGACTGTTACGTATTTGGTCACTACGATTTTTGAAAAGGAAGGAATTATTTCCTAAACAGCTGAGCACTGGGGTTTTTCGTAGATATTGGCCAAACAACAGTATATGTGTATTAAACCATCCTGTCAAACTGCACTGTGGTATATCTCTTGCCCACGATTACAGTAACGAAGGAACATGTCACCCGGTGTAACAGTACGATTCATCAATGTGTTTTTAACCGTTTTTGAACAACAATAGAGCTTCATGGCAGAGGAATGAGCTACTGGCTCCGACTATACAGACAACAGCAGAAAAAACTCTAAACCAACAACCCTGGCTTGTTTATTTTTCATGAAGTTTGCTGATAATAAGAAAAAAGGCAACATATTGCCAGACTTCTCCTGTAAAACTGTTTTTCAGCTTTGCAACTTACATTTCACACATAAACTGATTAATAGGTTTACCAAACGATCAAGGATTCACTTTATGTCACTTGTTTGCGTGTGGGTGGGTTTTTTTTTTTTTGCCCCTTTGGAAGCAAATCTCAACAGTCAATCCAAATAAACAAATGAGACAGTAAACAAGTAAATAAATATATAAGGAACTAAAGACGTAATTGTTTTTGCTGGCTTCCATGTCCCCAGAGGACCTGGCAGCGTGTTGTGTGGAGGCAAAGTGGAGACCACTGCTCAGACTCCTCTGGCATGGAAATGACTTCCTCCTCTAATGCAAATGTCACAAAGAGGCTCTGATCCACTCCTAATCGCTAAGTAATCACTTTCTTGTTTGATCCTTCTGTGATAGTAAGCATGGATTTCAGAAATCTGGTATGATTTTGGTTGGGAGATTATGAATTTTCAAGACATGTTGAAAACTTGAAGCACTACAGTGGGGCTTAAAAAAAAAATAAAGCAGAAGCGAAAGTTTGGCAGTTGAGAGCTATATAACAGTATATTGTATTATAGTGCTTCTTTATAAAGATTTGAAATTATTCATAGTATCTGTTGCAATGTAAGCCCTGATGTCAGAGCTAATGCTGTAATCTAGTCCTGTAATCAGTGTTTATATACTTCTTCTCACTCATTTTCAAATATGTAGACCTAGTCCAGAATTGTGGAATATTTCTTTTCCTATGATTTTGTATGTATGCTGTTGTATATAAATATATTATATCATGTGTGAAGTATAGTCCTTAAGGTTTAAAATATAAAAGAAGTTACATATATGCACATAGTCATGAAATGTCTTTTGAAGAAGTTGCTTGGGTCTGTTTCTTTTATGGTTTCACAGGACAAGCAACAGACGGAGGAAAAGAAGTCCATATAAGGATGCAACCATTCAGTGTGATGAAGATGGGCCCTAATCAGTTGTTTTACGACCTGACCAGGCATCACATGACTTAGTAGTAAAAGAAGGGTCAGAGGCAACAGGAGTAGTCTTGCTTTGTCTGATGCCAGGGAGAGTTTGACCCGGAGCTCTGTAATGCAATATTCAATGTGTAATTAAATTGATTGATTGAGACCGAATGGAATCCGATCTCATCTTTAGAAACGAACACGCAGAGAAGACAGTAATTCTATATACATACATATATAAGTGCATGTATATACAGTCGTCCTCAAATGTATTCATACCCTCCTGTTAAAGAAGGGAAAAAAACAACTGTCACTGAAATAAGTTGAAATTGATAAAAGTAATAATAATTCATTTTAATGGAAATCAAGACATTGCTTTTGAATTGTGGTTCAACACAAATATAAAAAAAAAACAAAAAACAAAAAAAAACAAGCATGATGGGACCTGTGAACTAATATTTTGTTGAACAACCCTTTGAGCCAATCACTGCCAAGTGTTTTCTGTAACTCTCAGTCAGTCAGACTTCTGCACCTGTTGACAGGTATTTTGATTTTGGTCCACTGCTCATCAGCAAAGTGCTCTAATTTATCTGGGACAGTTTTGTTTTTTTTATTCTTTACAAACACAATTCAAAAGCAATATTTTTTTTCACTAACTTATAATTTTGCATTTTTAAAAATGTATTTATTATTACTTTTTTCAGTTTCTAGTTGTTTGAGTGACTATTGTGAATTTTGCCTTTTCTTTAATGGAAGGGTAGGAATACATTTTAGGACTCTATATATAATATTAATTCTCTGTTTACTTGGTACTTGTTGAAATAAATATCTCAAACAATCTAGTTAATTTAAGGTTAAAACAATGAACAAACATAGATTTTTTCATGTCATGTGTGCATTACGTGCTGACACTCACATAAAAAAGTGAAGTAACTACTAAAATGTAGGATTTATCTGACTCCACTGTCATAGAGGAAGAGTGAGTCAGTAGGGGGAAAAACAACAACAAAAAAACAAATGACCTCACAGAGAGTTATTTTTTGACATACAATCATTTGTTAAATTACCTAATTAATTAGATACAGACTGCGCTTTTGACAGATACCTGGGGATCTCTGGGAGATGCTAACAACGAGGAGGCATTATGCACTCTTAGCAGCATCGAAACAAAATATCCCATTGTCGTCATAGTCACCAGCAGCACAAGCTCTCAGACAGACACGCCAATGATCAGTCCCTTTGTTGCTATTAGCATTCGCGGATAACAAAAGGGACTCATCCTGTAGTTTGCTGACATGAAGTGTGTAATTATCATTCCATGTATAACAGGCTGCTTATTTGCCCTGGCGACATCCTCAAAGGGGAAGGTTGCGGTGCAGTGATCCATATCACCTTATCTCCCATTCCCCTGGGGCACCACATTCGGCATGGAGCAGCAGGCTAATAAAGATGACAGAGGTTTGTAGCACTGCTTAAAGGAGCAGACCACTTGTTTTTTTTTTTTTTAACCAACAGAAGAGGGAGGGCAACCATTGTATAAGTAAAATGCAATAAAGTGATTTCTGTTTCAGTCGTAACGTGTTTTACATATAGAAAGCAGTAAGCCTTAGCTTTGGCACATCTGATACAAATGCAACACTTAAAATCCTGCTGTTCATTGAATAATATCATATACATGTAAAAAAGGGCTCACATGTGAGATCTCCTCTCAGTTAAATTGGATCAGGTTGAAGAAACAAAAATTGGAGAAGACAATGACCACATCAGGAACCTAATAGACCCAAAGTACATCTTTGGAGATGCTAAATAGTGTGTAAATAGAGTATGAAGTCATTACTTGGACTGCTGATTGGAAAATTTCTTATCATTAAACTGCATATGGCTCTAGTGGGCCCACTCGAAACACAAATTGGTATTTCTCCAAAAGGAACAAAGTGTTGTACTGATGTGTTTAAAACAAGCGTACAGTCGCTCCTTTCTGGCGGACTTAGGATCATAGGTTGAGCGCACAGGCAGGATGAAGGCTGCGTTATGCTCAATCAGTCATTGCACTGATTTTATACAGTCAAACAAGCCGATTATAGAGGAAAGCAATAAACTGTACTACCAAGTGGGGCACGCTAACCAAATAACTCATTGGGCATAAGCCCCATTAGGAGACAAAAGAGAAAACGGAGTAGTTGTCATGCTACATGTTCTCTGTCTAAAAGAAATATGTTCACACATGCAGCAGAGTTAAACTTGCAGGGTGGGCCTTTCTATGTCAGAGGAGAGGTGGAGAAGAAGAAGTTGCAAATGGGGAAATAAGCCTTCATGTAACATTAGCAGCAGATTATCAGCTATTCCATAACCTAGTTGAGCTGAAGGCTCATATACATAAAATACATTATCATTCTGATACACTGACTCGTAGGCAACGCTCTGCAGTTCGCTCTTCTTCAGAATCGGTGTCCAGCTCCATCACACATGGCTTAATTACTCCAGCTCGCCATTGTGCAGCATAGAGTAGTTTTTCCAGTGTCTGAGCAGAGCGAAGGTGAGTAACATGCTCGAGCTACAGTCAAGCAGCGGAGGAGTTGGTGGAGATAGAGGCAGCGGACGATTTGCATATTCAGATTATAAATCTGTGCATACTGGTGGAGCCAAAGGTGTACATTTACATCTAAGCCATTTCAAGGCAGGACGGGGATTATTTTTCATGAAGAGAAACTCTAAAACATGTGATTTAGAGGAAGAGAGATGAGTTTCCAGGGGTTTAATAGGGACTTTAAAGATAAATTACAATATTGTCTCTCTTCATGACAAGACCTGGATTTTAGCTACACGCAGTGCCAGGAAAACTGGCAGAGTGTTGCATTGTTTGACAAGCAGGTTAACTCTCCTAGGAGCCGTATTATCCTGTGAGGAGATTCAGGGGATGATGAGAAGCAATGCTACTTGCACTGGGAGCCAGAGCTAGATCAGCACCGTGGACAGAGGCCAGGGAAGCCCTCTGGCACAAACCTCAGGGCAGCGCCACAGCCACTGGTAATGATAGTGATCTGGACGACTCTTTGCCGATAAGACTTTTGCATGTACTGCCGATAAGACTTTGCATGATTTGTGATTCTGTGAGTGTACTGAAGCATAACCGAAGACAAAAGCTGGATAAAGCGGTGTAAATAAATAAATAAATAAAGTAAGTTTTGTGCAGACTCAATGAACTCCCCGAGAGATTCTCGAACACCAATCAAAATGTGTTGCATACCCAATCTGAAATACAGAGCACATGGCAATAAATATCCAATATTCACAAACTTTTCACAGTTTGGTTGGCAAAAGAAGATAAAATCACCCCATCTTGATGTGAACTTAATAGAGCCTGAGCTATTAAACTGGAAGAGTCACCGGAAAGACAAAGACGTTGTAAAGGACAAACATCGCTTGGATTTTCTCAAAGAAAATGTGCCATAACACTTTAAAAACAAAATGTGACATACATAAAAGGAGTTTCAGACAAATAGATATACAGGTGGAAAGATTGATAGATTGTTCATATATAACTACTACAATGGCCTATAACTGAGGCAGGGAATCTCTGAACCGAGACAATTACACTTGGGGATTAAACAGCAGGCAGTAAGACACCCAAAAACCCCACAGGAGTGTGCTGTGCGTACACACTCTGCAAGCTTCTCTTCTGAACTCACAGATTCCAGTTGCCCAGGCAACCCTGTCTTGAAGATTTTAAACTTGGATTTAACATATGACGCCTCCTGTGTCTCTCCACAGTCAAGAAACAGGATTACTGGCTAGAAAAACACTCCACTTTTCAGTCGAGTATCCGCTAACATATTTTTGCCACCGAATTCGGAGGTAACATATGGCTGAAAAAGCCAACAATAAATCTCCTGACACACTGCCCTCAGGTAATGCACTATTATATTTCTTGGCAGACTATGACAAGAGATAAGTCATTTGCATAGCTGTTACATTGTGGTTTGACACTGTCAGCAGCTTAAACAGGATTTGTAAATCTGGGCCTCAAGTAAATGTAAAAAACAAACAAAAAAAAAAAACACTAACAGAGGCAATGTAGGAGTTTGGGGTGTTAGAATAAGATGAGGTAGACAAAGTTTGTGCACCAAGTGTCTCACTATAATTGGGGAATGTATCTCTTGCTGTAAGTTAGACTGTACAGTTGTTGTCGGGTCAGTGTTTTATGTGCAGAGCTATTTTCATATTTCCAAATATAAACAACATGTTCCCCTCTAAGTAACTAAGCTAAGGCTGCTGGCTTACATCCAAAGGCAGCTGGCAAACACTTGCGTATACGTGTACAACACTTCGGAGCTTTTAAGATAATAGCAATACATTGAACTGAAACTATGCATGCAGCTTTTGGATATGAGAACTCCTGCAAAAAGCCAAGTCTAAGTAGATGTGTGACATTCTCACATTAAAAGGTGAATTCAGTGGAATGGACTACATTTAAGAAAAGCCAGAAGGCCAGGTCCCATTTTTATAATTTGTGTTAGAACTTTCAGAGAGAAGAAGAAAGGCACTCATTGGCACACTCTAGGGGAATACAGACATAACAAATGTCCTTACTTTAAAAGCAAAACACTGTCAAAGTATTACAAAATGTAGATACCCCAAACAAAGGCAAATACCAAAATAGAATCTTTTTCAGACAACCTTGGATTTCAAGTAAGTTAAAAAAAAAAAAGAAACCCCTCCAGTGAAGATTAGGTTTTTTACCTTGTTAATCCGTCCATGTGGTGTTTGTTATATTCTAGAAGACATGAGTGAAATAAGCATTCAACACCATGGCTGGGCGTTCTGCCTTAAAGCTGCAGCGTATGGATTCACACCTCTGGGGTTTTATATGTAACAAACCTAAGGAATCAATCCTGCGTGATTTTCTGCATCATTACGCATCTTGAAAATCGGTTTCCGGTTTGATCATGTATGACTGAATTCCATCAGTATCACAACTTGCCATTTAGAGTAGTTTCAGAGTGTTTGTGGTGCATCAGTGAGCTGGTGTGGTCCAGTTGCAGAGAGTGGGAGGGGTGCATGGACAGAGAGGCATACGAGGTGTGTCAGAAAAGTTTCAGGACTGGTGTCACAAAAGATATATTTCAAACTCAGACCACAAACTACGAGTTTTCCCTTCAGATGATCAACCAGCACGTCTCCAAAGCGAGAGAGATCCTGCTTCGTTCAGTGTGTGAGAAGAAGTGAGAGTTGTGGCAGGACAAGTTGTGGCTGCTTCACCATGACAACGTGCCTGCTCACAATGCCCTGAACATCCCACAGTTCCTGGCTGAGAAGAACATCACTGTGCTGGAGCAACCTCCCTACTCACCCCATCTGGCTCTGTGTGATTTTTTCCTCTTCCTCAAGCTCAAGGAGGTCATCAAGGGAACCTGTGTTTGAAGACGTGGACGACACCAAGATGGCTGTGACGACGGAGCTGTGGAGGATCCCGGAAGAATCCCTCCAGGAGTGCATGGCAACGTGGCAGAGAAGGCTGGGAAAGTGTGTTAGACTCAAGAGGAATCACTTCGAAGGGGAAAACTTTGTATTTGAAATATATTTTTTATGACACCAGTCCTGAAACTTTTCTGACACACCTCGTAGATCCACTCATTCTAAAAGCATTACGTGCATTGCAAGGGATTATGTTCACGGGGGTGAAAAAAAATCTAAATATGTAAGTTTGATACACAGAGATGAGGTTTTAGAGGTTTAATCAAAGACCGGAGAGCGACTTTAACGGAAACCGCAAAGCACATTGTCATGAAATGGGACACAATCCCAGGTCACTCAATCCTGATCTTCTTCCTTCTACTTAAGCCACGCTATAATAAAATCCCATTACCTAGTCCCCCTAGTACTGAACATTAAAGTCATGGTCAGGTCAGACCGCTTTAAGCTGTTTCCCCAAAAACAAAAACAAAGCAAAACATAAAAACAGTGGTCTAATATTTTCTGGGAGGAAACGCTTAGCCATAGCTTTGTGCCAAGTGTGCAAGCAACTTCACTGGGCCAGATGTGGGTTTTAAATGCCTTGCTTACTTTATGTTTACAAATGGTTGAGTTGAGAAGCTTTTTTTTTTCCATGCTGCTAGCCTTACTTTATGCTGTGGGGAATTCCTACTTGTAGATGTATGTGTGTGTTTTACAACAACAGCACAAAATTGTCCCTGAGGTTGATGTAGGACTTCACACTGAAAGTCAGACTGGCCGCTGGGAGGTCAGTGTGTGGGATACCATAAAAAGGAAATTAGTCAAACCAACCAAACTGTCAATTAGTAACAAACAAAAAAAAGAAAAGAGGCAAAGTCCTCCAGGTGCCCCTGAAATGATGACACACAACATTAACTATTAGTTTCATAACACTGGTGATATTATTGAGTATTTAAACGACCTGAACTGGAACAATTAGCAACAACTTTTTATATGTATGCATACCTTATCTTAATGTTGTCAGATGACTTGTGATGCTCTGAATGGAATCCGTGGAGGCAGATGGCTTCATTAAAATTTGACAAGCGTTCAATAGTTGTCAGCTGATGATTGAAATTTACAAGTGTCTTTGGTTATCGTCCTTTATTTACTATTGGTTTGTCACAACACACACGGGAGAAGAGGGAATCCTGCTTCATTTTACTTTCAAAGCAGCTTTAAATAATTTAAATAACAAGGTAGCCATCAAAACTTCTTCCACCGCCGCGTATTATCAAATATATATTCATCCAAATGCTGCCGTATACCTCGTGGATCTCAATAATGACTTGAAGGAAATAGTTAGTAAGCCTGTGTTGCTGGTATTTCACAAGGTAATTATATCTGAAACCAGTGTTTGCTGTTTGTGTTGCTACTTAAAATATTTATGACCAATCTGCTGAGTATTCATTCACATGTTTAACACGCACCTATGGATTTACTGCCTTAAACTGTTCAAAACAAAAGAAGAGGACATTCTGCTGTGCTATTAAACAATTAAACACGAATATGTTCAAGCATATAATCTAAGTAAATAACTAGAGAATGTATGAATATATAATTAAAAGAGAGAGGCTGACAAGACTGACATAACTGGAACATTTGTATGGCATCCACCAGTTCTAAAGCAGCTACATTGCTCCAAGCCTTTAAGCTTGTCTGGGGATTTGAATGGGAAAGGAAAAAAAAAGAAAAAAAACTCTGCATAAAATACACTCTACTCTAACCTTCAGTTTTAACTCCATTTATTTCATTAGAAACAAAACCAGACACGATCACATCTAATGAAATAATAAGTCCAAAATGTGGTCGTGATCAGATTCTAGTACTTTCCCTGTTGCTGCCACTCATTATAAACCACCCAGATTCATGTGCAACTTATTAACATGAAGAAAACAGAACATTTCTCTGGGACCAAATGGATGTTGTTTTTTTTTTTTTCTCTTTAGTTAGTTACTATGGCATGTTATCTTGTGCAGCTATGTACCAGCACTGAACACGGAGTGCAAGAGTGTGCTGTTCAATTCAGCAGAGAGCAGGATTATAAAAAAAAAAAAAACAGGTGAGTTGGAATCATAATAATGAAATGGGCAGAGACGGACACAGCTAAATAATGAAGAGAGTATCAGAGAACCAGCTCCGCCAGCAGACAGGCCAGTGGTAAATTAGGCAAGTGTCTTAGAGAAGACGCTTGTGTTGGTGAGTAAGAGGATCCCTGAAGAGTTATGTCGGTTAGACAGGAGGAATTCTGTAATGGGCAGAGTGAAGGGAGGTGGGGGTGGACAGTGGAGTAGAAACAGTTGATCCAGTGATTAAAATTAAGCATAGTGCAGAATTACCCTCCACAGGCAGGATAACACTGACACTCCTGTCAGCGTGGCACACACCTGGGCGCCCACTGGGAGCAGCACCATATGTACAAATGCGTGCGTATATTCATTAGGGTGACATAAATTAAAACAAGTCGAACATAAGAGGAGCACCGTCTGCATGCGTCTTTGAGGAGCTGAGAACAACCTTGCTAAAAATTCTCGTCCCAAAGAGGCAGAACATTAGTACCACCCCGCGAAATGATCCATCATTACTATTTGGTTTGCCGTTAAAGCGTAGATGACAGCTTGATGGTATTACACATCTATAGCGCTTAATCCGCGGCCTGCCAGTATTCACCACTCACTAAAAACATTCATGTGGCCCGTAGTGCAATATCATACACACTCGAGAGGCTCTCATTTATTTGCTCTTGAAGCATTAGCTGCAGGGCTATACAACATCCATTACTGAGGACCGCTCTCACTCTCTTGCATTCACTCGCTGTCTCCGTCTGTCATCTTGAGTAAACTGAAATGAGAGCATTACAAGGGATCCTATCCATACACGATTATTATCAAAGGCTAAGAGGAGGAGGCATAGAAAGAGGAGGGTCTGCAATGTTTTCTTAAGCCTTCCTTTTTTTTGTTTTGTTTGTTGATGGATGAAGCTGCATTTGGACCTGCAATTACTTCAGATTTTTTTAATTTTATTTTATTTTTCAAAATCTAGTACACTCCATTGCAAGACTTTAATGACGCATCTGCATACATTAGAAAACCACCTACGCAATAATGCATGAAGGAAAATGACTGTCGACTGTGCAGATATTTTAGGCCAGCTACAAACTGTGCGATTATAACGATCTTATAAGTTCACAGCTAGCTACGCTGTTTGACATGAATCTAATAAACTTCACGACATGAAGTTTGCTGTGTGCAGATTGCACAATGAAAATGCAAGCTGAATCACAGCCTGCCACGTACGTGAGTCGACGTGAATGCACAAGAATAAAACGTCATAAGGGTGCGAAATCCATCCACAAAAAAAGAAAGTGGTGAAGCATGAATGGAGCCCTCGCCCTTGTGGCATTTATGTGTTTGGAGAGAAATTCCCAAAAAAAAGACGAGGAGGAGAATATGGACGCGGTCGTGGCTCGGAAAGAGAGGCCAACTTGGGATGCCAATCTTGCAAAGGGAACTAGTGTCGTGCTGATCAGTACGTCATTTCATACTGCGTTTCTTTTGGTTGGCTAGTTGACGCAGTAGGTCGCAGCAGCAGTCACACTGTGCGTTGATTACCCCAAATTTCTGACACTGTCAGAATTGTATCGCAGGTTGTCTTTGGTTGCAAGACCATGACAACGGCAGTAATTCAACCTGTCTCACAGTGCGATGTAGGACCACCGATTTAGAGCCAAGACCAAAAATCACACAGTATGTAGCGAGTAAAATATAAGACTTTGGGTTTGGAGAGTTGAAATTTTACACTGTAATTAGGGGTGCGCGATATAATGATATTAGATCGAGAACGATTGAATCGTTTGGGTCACTTTCTATAAATTGCAGTTCTATGCTGATGCACTGACGCACCAGACGTATTACATCGTCAACCTGACCGACCAATCATAGCAAATTACGGGCAGTGACACAACTTCTTACCGGCCTCCTTGTTTGTGTGTGTGTGTAGCGTAGCCATATGGAGAGCCATGGCTGAAAGCCAAACGTTGGAGCTGGTGGCTAAAAGAAAAACCTCCACTTCCATTATATGGAATTGTTTTGGCTTTTCCCAAATTGTCTATCCCAGACGTCCATTCTACAAAACCTACAGCCGAGAGACGTTGCTGAATTTGCGGTGCTCAGTTGTGATTTGGACACACTACACCAACACGGAGACTATGCCAGCAGTTACCGGACAGAGAAGGAAGCGCAAACGGTACGAATGTAAACAAAGGAGGAGGAAGAGAGCCGGGATCCATGCTAGGCTAAAGGCTAACCCCTCCAGACCAGCAGGACTGTCCTCCTACTCTCCAATGTCCCTCCACAACAAGCTGGATGAGCTCCGTTTGCTGAGAGAAACCCGCAGAGTGGAGGGACTGCTGTGTTTAACAGAAACATGGAAACATGACAACATCCCAGACGGACATACAGCTGGAGGGGATACAGAGAGACAGACAGCTAGCTCTGGGCAGCATCTGTGGCTTCACCATCGTCACACCATCGTGTGTGTCTTTGTGTCCCTGAAGACCTATCATGACCTGGAGAGGTTCACCATGTTCAACGTGATGGTGGTGCGCATGGAGCAGCGCCCCCTTCAGGAGACAGCGACAGTGAACGTTGAGTGTCTATCCCAGACGTTGATTCCATAAAACTTACTATTTAAATGATCCTGAAGAAACGCTCTCTCGTCTACAGCAAAATGGCAATAAGCTTGATTTGATTTGAAATGACACAGCGGAAACAAAGGTAATTTGCAAAGTTTGCACAGAGACGGTTCGCACGTCAGATGGCAACACGACAAACGTGTTCAATCACTGTACATACACAAATGGTTTGGTTGCAATGACTAGAAACTTGCTAATTAGTCTCAAAAATACATGTAAGCTCGTAATGAAATCAAAATTGTGATTTTATAGTAAAAGAATCGTGATGTGATATTTTTGCCATATCGCCCACCCCTAACTGTAATATTTGTACATAGTTTCCAAACAGCTTCATTATCTTAAACTTGTTTTATGAGCTTGTTACTAAATGGTTCTTAATACTATAAATCCATTTCTGTATAATCTTAAAATACATTAAAAAATGTCCCTATTACTTTTATTTATTATTTGTTTTTTGTTTTAGTTATTTTTAGTTTCATCATGTTCTACATTTTGTCATATTTATCAAATGTGCAAGCTCAATCTGTAACAAAGGACAGCATTACTGCCTGAATGCTTTTCTACATATGTTGTTTTAAGGTAAGATTTGTTTTGTTTTTTTTTAAACTATATTTTAGGAAAAACCCAATTAATTTTGGAGTTATTCATATTTTCATACATTCAGCACTGCAGTCTCTGAGTTCCACAAACAATAAGGCACTAAGGCCAACAAAATGCAAGGATTGATGTCATCAAGAAATAATAAGTTTATGGAAAACCGTGCTGTGAATGTACGCTGAACAACAATAGACGGTATGTCTTCTCATTAAAAGCCTTTCTCACGCTTCATTCAAGTCATGTCACCATAAAATAACTTATTCATGATTTAGGGGATAAAAGAAAATACAAAATACTTTTATATAATAGAAACCATGTGGGAACTCATATCAAATCCATTACTTTTATCTCTCTAGTTTTGAATATACTGTAGAGAATCTGAGTTAGCGCGGCTTGAAAGGTTCTCTAAAATAATCAGGTTTATCTTAAGTACATCCTTAGACGTGCTAATTCTGACTGCAGTCTGGAAGTGTAATGTTTAAAAAAAAAAAAAAAAAAAACCTCAAACAGAATACGTCTGGATCGAGCACAGCAAATGAGCACATGCTGAAATATTCAGTTTATTCAGTCCTCTGTGCGATTGGCCAAGCTTCGATTAGATATGAGGATTCCCCAGGTGAGTATCAACCCCAGTTCCATTTGAACAGGAGGTAAAATGAGAAGTCAACAGTATTTAGTCAAATAAAAGGCAGAGATTAAAGAAACTTTGGCAGCCAAGTGCCGGTAATTGATTTATAATTTATCAACGGTTGTGCTGAGCAGCGGCCACGAGAGAGATGGGGCAGATTTCTGTTACAACCTCTTTGCTTTCCCTGCGAGAACACTTAATATAGGCAGACCTGTTCTCAGAGTGGTTATTTAAACTACAGCTATCAATAGAAACTGCAGGAAATCGGACAGAATATAAGCAAAACAATGCTCTCCAAACCCCGGTTGATTAAATGAAATTGTCACAGCAATGAAAGTGATCTATGATACTAAGGTGAATGTGTAAAGTACCATAAATCTTTTTTTTTTTTTCCTTTCTTGTCCTACCTTGAAAGGTCAGCATTTGCTAAGATGAGTCCAGAGACACTGTTTTATTTCACAATAATAAAAGTGAAAAAGAAGAAGCTACTCCAAAGACAGACTTCCTGGCTAAGCAATAAAGCGCTGCTCGCTCATTAATGAATAGTGTTTTAGCTCAGGTTGGAAGGAGAAATCAAGGTGAATATCATCACAGTGTCGCACTGTTCATTCAGAGTTATCAAACAGTTACTGCTTGAAATATGAGCAAGTAGGAACAAACCAGTCAGGATTGGCATTATGGCAAAAGCACCACTAAGGAGTTTATCTGTAGCTCCGATGACTGGTCAGTGATTAAAGTCCATATACAAAAAAAAAAAAAGGTTTAAACGCAGTCGTCCTCAAATGTATACATACCCTTACATTTAAGAAAAGGCAAAATTCACAATAGTCACTCAAATTACTAGAAACAGAAATAAATACTAAATAAAAATTTGCTAAATTCTAATTTAGTGAAAAAAGACATTGCTTTTTAATTGTGGATGAAAAGAATAATTAAAAAAAACAAACCTGTCTCAGACAAATTAGAGCACTTTGATGATGAGCAGTGGACCAAAATCAAAATACCTGTCAACAGGTGCAGAAGTCTGACTGAGAGTTACAGAAAACCCTTGATTGCAGTGATTGGCTCAAAGGGTTGTTCAACAAAATATTAGTTCATGGGTCCCATCATGATTGTTTGCTTGTTGTTTTGTTTTTTTAACATTTCTGTCAAACCACAATTCAAAAGCAATGTCATGTTTTTCATAATTTTTTAAAAATATATTATTATTTTTGTCAATTTTATTTCAGTGACAGCTGTTTTTTTTTTTTTTGGCCTTTAATTGGAGGGTATGAATAAATTTGAGGGCGACTGTAGGTGCATTCACCAGGTTTGGTCTAATGCCACTCAGTACAACAGGAAAGGATTGCTCAGAAACTCCGAATTTTCAGTTGTGTTGACAGAAGCTGCAGGTTTAAAGCACATCAAAGTAAACTGGAGTAATGGTTGTGTGTTTTTTTGGATAGAATTATTCAAATTTCCTCCCCTCACGACCATTTAGTATTCTGTTGTCACTGTGACTCACATACTAATTCTGTAAAGGAGCATTGCAGCAATTTGGTACAGCATGGACATTGGAGGAATTTAAAAGGAGAGTTGAAAATTATGCAGCTCAAGTTGAAATATCCTGACTTTCTTATTAGCTTCAGTCCAGCTCCACAACATGCCACATTTATTACAATCAGTATTACCAGATGGTGATTTCTCAGATTTAGCACCCTCTAGAAAGCTCCACTGGCCGAAAGCATACATCATGCAACTGTTTTCATAGGCAGAATTGTAGCTCTCATGCAACGCTGTCTCCAGGAAAACGTGCTTATTTTCATCTCATGATGGGTGGACTGAACTCTATGTATGGAATCAGTAGAACGCGCCTCAAAGCAACATCCACTGCGGAGGAAGTCAGGACCGCACGTGCAAGAACACTGGCATCAGCAAAGTCTCCCCTATCTATTCATCTGTCTTTGTAGTGTTTATGTGTTTGCTTTGGAAAACCCACCAGTCATTACGACCTATCACAGGCATCATAAATGACACAACACGGAGCTTGGATGCATTTTACGAAAGACCCTCGGGGCAGGTCGATAACATTTCGGGGTCTACAATTCGCCCGTACTTATTATGCACATCCAATCACCGCTCAGCAACTTCAACTAACATGAAAAGTCAGACACTTTTACAAAGCAAGCTTGTATAGCTCTCAAGAATTATTGGAGAGTCTTTGGCAAAAACAAATGGTCAGGCGAGAATGTGATAGCGGCAGCTGCTACTGCTTTCAAATTCAAGTGCTAATCAGTGACTCTCTTGAAGTGAAACAAATTTCTCCTCTCTGAACAGTAATATTTTGCAGATTTGTTTTTTTACCAGCCCTTACTTCCATACAGAACTTTAAAACGTGCCCCTTAGAATGAAACAAATAAAACTCCGTCTTGGACATTCAAAGTTTTGTTGTTTTTCTCCTTTAACAGCAAATTTAATTATTAGCAGCACTTAAGCAGTGTAGTGCACCAACTGGGGTTTTAATAACTGTTGAGTCGCCAGCTGTGAACTATTAAGAAATGATGGTGATGACCAGCCGATTGAGAAATCAAATTCCCAAGCAACAGCCAGTGATGCCTCCCATACAGCTGGCCTGAATAATAGCTTGTTTCCCTAACAACTGCAGTCTGGCTGTGCGCGGTTCTTCTGCTAACACAGCCGTAAACCCGGGACACGAATGTTGGCATTGACCCCATTCGGATGCCGAACGACTGGAAATAAAATGAAGCATCTCATGTTTAATGGATTTGAAAGACAAGTGTAGACAAGTTTACTCACCCTGTACCAAACAATCTCTCGAAGCCTTCCATCAGTTTTGAAGTTGCACTTGAGAGTAACAGTCTCACCCACAACAACAGGAGGCAGGGGCTCTATGGTAACTGTCAAATATCCTGAAAACAAAGGAGAGAGTTTCTTACATTAACAGATGACCAAAACACTTTGCTTTAATAAATAATAATAATAATAATAAAAAGCAGTTAATAACAAGTGGTACTTTATTCCCCTTTTGAAGCAACAGTATTCAGGTATTGCAGCACATGAATTATTTCCAGAGCTACAGATTGACTGAGTCTATATTCTGTTTTGAAAAATGCCATGATTCATCCTCATTCAATTACACAACAGACCTTCTCCTACATGGGTATTAAGCATTTTGTTGAGCAGCACTTTAGAAGACAATCATTTTTAGTGACCTTGCAGGGCTTCTTTATGTGGTTTGGAGCATCAGACAAATAAAGCAGTCGCAGTGCATCTTCTCCAACGTCCACCTAAATAATGCAAACTGTGGGATGTGCACTATGTAGCAGCTATAGCAATAACATATAACATATATATATGACACATAACAATGTGGGTTAATACCTGCTCTGAAGCTTAAAGTTGATATTTCTTAAAAAATAAGATCGTGTTAAATTTGCGCGGTTGTACATGAGATTCATTTGCTTCTCACATTAAATGATTTCTATGGGATTTATCTTGCATGTTTCGCTGTGCAAAGTTTAAGGTTTTCACCAGTTACTTATCTGAAGTTGTTCGACCTTGAACAAACATCCGCAGTCAACCTCTCAGAGAAGCTTTTTCAGCAGCATCTCGACAAACAGTTGCGAATAATTTGTCGCTCAAAGTCAGTCAAGAATAAGGTGAGAGATGTCAGAACAACGCCGCAGATGTGTCGGGTTTATGATGGAAACTAATTTAAAGGGGAACGCTGCTGTTGCTTTTGACAGGAGCAACTCAATCACAATCTGCAAACAGTAACAGGTTTTTTTCTTCGACTTTGGAATCAAAGAATCTGCTGTCTAATTAGTACCACGTAGGATACACCCCGGAGCTTCCCTAATGTAAAATAATTGAAGATTTAACAGAAGCTTTTGTGATAACAGGCGTAAACAGCAGCGACGGCAGCAGACATTAGCAAACCACACAGACGTTCGCTAATCTGTAAAAGCGGCAAAAACAAAGTGGCGAGAAAAAGAAAAATAACTGTCAAACACAAGGGCGAACTCTTCAGTGATGAATGCTATATTGTGTCTGCTCATCAGGCCTCTGCACAACCATTTACATAACGCCTCACACAGGCCCGCAGATGGAGTTCCACCGCTCGACACACACATGCAGGATGGCGGCAGTATAGCATATCAGCATAGGCATGAGATTATATCTGCCAAATAAAAATGGGGAGATACAAAGGCAATTATCTGGTGATAATGAGAAGACCTGAGAGAAAATAAACACTCCAAAACTAGAATGTGGGAGGGGGGTGATTAGATGAAGACTGAAGGGAGAGTAAAATCAAGCAGAGGTAATGCATAACCCCATAATATATTGGGAAACTCAATGTTATATCTATCGCATTTATCTGAAATATGAGGTCTATCTAGTTTACATATTAGTAAAAAAAAAAAAAAAAAGGACTGTCTGGCTTTATCAGAGTAAGCGTGGGCTGGTTTCCACTGACTGACAGGCAGCCCTCTGCCCAACATAATATCAGTTTCAACACGTTCCGTATTTACCCAAAGAATTACATCTCGCAAAGCAGATGGCTATCACAGTAAAAAAATAAAAAATAAAATAAAATAAACTAAACACACACACACACACTCATATATATATATATATATATATAGATAGATAGATATATACACCATGCCAGACCCCCCCCGGCCTGTTCGACGGCCACGTCTGGCCCATGTATTTGCAACACAAGAATTAACTGTGAGGACAGCTGATCACTGCAACTGATCGCGTTTTTATTCATGCCTTTACTAAAAACTAAATGATATTAAGAGATAAGAGATTCAACAAACCGCTACAAAGTCGACACAGAAGGGGAAAGACTAGCTTTAAAACCTGAACAATCAAGTGTTAGAATATCTAAGAAAAAAAACAACAGATTCTCAGAAAACACACAGAACACAGCTTCGCTGTTATACAATAGGCATCTAACTCTGTAACCCTTTGTACTCGCCTCGAAATGCCTAAATCCAAAGTTAGATATGCTGACATTCAAAGCACCACTTCACTGCTGAGTGTATTTATTTTCACCGCAGTTCTTCCAAATATAATTTAACTGAGTGCTGCGTTTTGTTTATCGAAGTCATGCTGTGTAACGCGCACCGGATTGATGAACTATGACCGGTGCTGTGTGGCTGAATTACATCACAGGCAGAAACTGGGTGTAATAATCATTCATAGTGCCTCAATAATAACGTCATATGCTTAATCAGGAGGTGCTGAAATGTGGTGAACGGACATAATGCATCTAAATCAGGCAAGTTTTCAAGAACAAAAATAATGTGAATACCTTTGTCCAAAGAATATAATTAACCGTATTCGGCAAATGATAGGTAAGCTGATGATTCATTTATTTATTTACAGTTTGTTACAAGTAATTTTGTACTTTGGTTTTTAAAATTATGTTATTAATACTGTTATCGTTGCAAAAATATATTTGTTATATTTAAAAAAAACAAAAAACAGTTGGATTAACAAGCACGCCACAATGCATACTGACAGTTTTATATTAAATTACATTTATTCTAACAGCAGTCATGTGTCCTTTGTAATATTTAAAAAAAAAAGAAAATGTCATGTTCAAGTTTTCACTGAGCTGTTTCTACATCAAAATACATGAGAATTAAATCCCCCAAAAAGGGGTGCTAGAGTTTGAAAAGGAGTCATTCATTGACAAAATACAACAGAGCAGCAGAAAACACAACTGTGTAACGCACCTTTGAAACGCCGTTTGCATAAATCCATGCAAAAGTTTAAAACTAATTGCTTCGTTCCTCTTAATTGGTAGTGAACCCACCACCCCACCCCCCCGCTGAGCCTCTCCTCCCACAGAAATGAATGCAGCATTATTCACTGTGAGTCATCGAAATATCTAACAGGTACAGAAAGAGATGTATGCGCAGTCAAAAAAAAAAAAAAAGTGCTACAACTGACAGGTTCACAGGTTCTTTTGGAAAATCTTTGCTGCAGCAACCTAAAAATAAAAATAAAATGAAAAGCTGTATAGATGTCCAGAACTAAACGGCTCTGCAGAATGTTAAGGACAATGTGAATTATAATAATTCTTCAAAAGTATCCAAAACTGAGAAAGAAAAAAAAAAAGGACAGAGGAAAAAAATGACTTGCTATTAAACCAGGACTTCGGTATCTCCGTTGGTAGACACAGATCAGCTTGTCTCTCGAGTCGGTGCACCTAGATATGCTTATTAAAGAATCTTAATTTAATCAGGAGGCTGAAGAGATCGTCTCTCCAGAGTCAAATTGAATGGATAAACCTTTCCGGAGACTGCATGTCATTAACACAGAGCTGATGCTCTTAGAGAAAATCCTCACCACTTACTGTGAACCCACAAGAGGAGCAGACTGGCCTTGTAAATGTCTCTCTGTGAGTTTTGCAGCGAGGTGGTGGAAATGCATATTACAAGGGGGGGAAAAAAAAAAATAAAATAAAAAATGTCAGCTGCCTCTGTGGAATACAGTGTTACTCACTCACCAGAGATAAGTGTGCGTCTCGCCTTCAGTAATGGACGTATTTAGTTATAGGTGGTAGAACAATCCCTTTCCAATTCTAGATGGTGGTCCTCTTCTGTGGTTGCAGGGATTAATTGTGAACAATTCGTTGACTATGTGGCACAGAGGAAAATGTAGCATAGCCAATGACAGAAAAATGCTCCGGAGCGTGTGGGGAGGGATGAGGAAATTTTAAAAGAGCAAATTACACGGGTTATGCACTTGTGCCAGGGAAGTTCACATTTCAAATAATCCCTACGAGAAACTGGAGCAGTTGCAGTCTGCACATACCAAGACATGGGGGCATAATTCCCACGCAATTCAATATCAATCGAATGGCGTCCAAATGACTTCATAAATTAGACACATTTTATTTGCCAATGCTCTGTTGAAAGTGTTCCAACAACGCAATATCTCTTGTTATGCTTGATGCCCTTGTTGAAACACCGGCTAATATGGGCAATATTCACACAGCAAAAAGTGCGAGTGTTAATTCACTCCAAGGGTAAAAAACCAACACTGCGCAAGTGTTTATGTAAGTAGTCACCCATCAGAGATAATTCAACACTTGTGATCGTTTAGACAGCTGCCCCAGAACCGTATCTGCTCTGAGTGGACACAATATTCTCCAATCAGCCCTTGTCAACTCAAAACACTGAAAAATCAACATTTAATCTACTGGGCAGGCTCTCACAAACAGTATGGCAGATTATTATTTTCTTCGACTAACAGAGATGCTCCCTTAGTTAAACACACAGTGCGATTCCTCTGCTGTTTATCACGTTGTTGTGAGTGGATCATATTTAAATAATCACGGATTGAAAATAAATAAATGAATGTTGCTTTTGTTGAAACAAGCAAGGCACATTGTTTTACAGCTAAAATATTTTAATAAATCAAGGGCAAAGAATGACCAATTATTCTCTCTCTCATCTCAAAATAATGCATCAGACCAGCAAACTAAGAAATAATTTGTCAAGATTGTGAAAAATCACCCCCAAAAAATATATACTCGTGTTTTGAATGATTTTAATAGATGATCATTTCAGCCTTCAAAGGAAATATGATAAAAGAGGCTGGATGTAACCAGTGAGCTCTAATAATTGATGTCTGGCAACTGCAAACACCACAGAGAGGCTAAGATTATGTTTTCATGGAACTACACACAACATTGACCCTTCCTGTGTTATTCCAGCCCTGCGTCGAGAGAAAGGTCAGGATGTATTCGTGCAGCGCTCGCAGCCGCCCATCTATGAGCGGCATCAGCGTGAATCTCAGTTTCTGCGAGGCTGATGTTCCCTTGAAATCCAGCGCTTCCCGAACCGCAGCTGTGACTTCCACACGGCGGGTAGAAGCAACAGAGCTTGTGTTGCAAATAGTTCCAATTACTGAGCGGAGAGACCGAAAAAAAATGTGGATCAAGATTAAAACGCGCTTGATCAAAGGAAAATGTTCAGCGTCCTCAGAGAAAGCAAATACTTTAAAGGGACGCAATTTATCATGATGGAGTGTGAGGTTAACCTCACCGTTGAAATGAATCCACATCCGTCCTGAAACTAAAATCTTTTTGGCCGGGACGCAGAATAGTTGGACATCATTGTAAGAGCACATAGGCAAGCGTGGAGTGGCCAGAGAGTGCATGGCATTTAATTGGCTCATATTAGCTGGATGTGGAGGCAGACGAGGCCTCCAGCTTGTCTTAATCCATCAGAGGCGCTGTTGGAACAACATCTAATGAGGGCTGCAAACTATGCTTTCTCCCATTAATAACAGCAATTTGCCAAGATGCAATGAGAAAACAAAACACAGCCAATGATGGACCGGCCCAAAATGTGCCTGTTATTGTGCTCGGTGATTTATGGCTGTGGCCTACCTTTGCTTAGATGTCAGTGCAACTAAATGTATGAGAAAAATGGATGGCTGAGTTTCTCAGCTCTCCTCCTCATCTGTGCCTCTGAGCAGTGTAAACAAACAGAGCAGATTTGTAGTGTCTAAAACACATTCAAGCATTATCACTTCCGGAAAAAGTATATTCAGAATAATATGCTGCTTTTTGTTTAAAAAAAAAAAAAAACTGAGCGCGAGGACGGAACATACATGTAGTATCTTATGTCAAAATATTCTCACTACAACACACACACACACACACACACACACACAACTTAGCATACCGCATCATATATATATATGTCAATCAGCAAATAAAGAAAGAATTTTGAGCCCAGCAGACACATGTCTAATTAAAAACACAATATGTCCTGCAGATTTATGTACAACCATCTAGAAACGGGGATCCATGTGGTAATCAATAAATTCGCCGACTAACTGCGCTTCTGAAACCATGTGGCAGATTTGAAGGCAGTGGCTTAAGGCATGTGAGCAGTGATGGGCTGTTAATAGGATGGGAGGCTCTTTGGAAAAGCCATGGCTGACATGTTAAAGCTTTACACTGTTTTGCCGGCAATATCTTCTCCATTTATTATCTGTGCATTTAGTCATTGTTCTGTAGGACCCATGTGAATAATGTTAAAGTCTGACGGCCTGACGCCTGAGGCAAATAGGGGTATAGGTTATAGGAACAGGATATAATCTATATTATATTCCCATTATGTGAAGAACTTAAGGGCTATTACATCTTAAAGAACCAGACAGATAACAGAGACAGATCTTACACATCCTTTTTGCTTCTTAGATAATGAATAATACTTCAGATTTTTTTTATTTTATTTTATTTTTTTAAATCAATTTAAAATGCTTTTTTCTTTGTACAGAAGCAACAGTGAATGTGTTCAGTGTGGTTCCTTTTGCACGACAATTATCACAGGTGCACATACTAAACTTTCCCATGAAGTTTTCTTGTGTAGATATACGTTAAACCCTATTCAGGACTTCTGAGGTCTTTTGGACCCCAGACCACTTGGTTTAGGTGACAGGTATTGTTTTTTTTTATTTTTGAAGATTTTTTTAAAATTTTTTTTAGATATAAAAAGAGGGACATTTGTCATGCATTTGGAACCAAAAATACGTCAACTTATCTGAAAATTATTTTAACATAGTATAAAAGTCTATAATGAATACCAACAATTATTTTTGGACCCGAAAGAGCTTCTACATGTGGCAACATGAATGTCCTGAATAGGGTTAACTTAAGAAAACAATGTCTCTCTCTCTCTCTCTCTATATATATATATATATATATTCTGTTTTCAGTTTGGACACAATCTTACTTCAGTGCTGAGGTGTGGCAATGTGGCCTCTCTGCTGTTCAAAAGAATTACAAACAGAGCAGGTATACAAGTGATTTGTGACAAGATTGTGAAGAAATTGGAAATTCCCTTCACCTGCACTTGGCTTACTTTTTCTTTTTTTCTTTTTTCTTTATCAGGAGGCAACATACAGTAGATTCAACAATGCAACATCTTACCCAACATGGTTTGAGTTTTTTTTTTTTAAGTGTCATACACCCAGTTGGTATACCTGCTTATTTGTTATTGTTAAAATTATTCAGACAGTGTAAAGACTGAAGGTGCTCAAAAGTAAAGAGGTACTATTATCACTGCAAATTCATATTTCCCTCAACAAACTAACACTGCTGACAGTCAGCGTGGATGAATGAACGCCGCGGTGAAGAATGTTCGACACAGTCAACACATCTCAGGTAGTGATTTGTAACTGTACATGCAAGCTGAGCTCAGAGAGCGTTACAAGGCAGGAGAATCTGGATGACTGGTTGTTGATTTATTCTGGCCAAGAACACAATCTGTGCCTGCGGAGAAGGTCTTCTTTTGTAAACAGAAAGCTGGGAGCTGATGTGTTTTTCAATCAGAGTGATTTACTGTTTAATGACATGCTTCAGCTTCAAGAGTGTCAGCATCCGTCCATTGTAATCCACCGCCCTCCCACAAGCCCACACCACTTTGGCGGCGGATAGCAATCACAAGGAACGCTATCAGTGGGTCCTCATTCCGAAGGGCCTTAGGCATGTGGAATTATCATGTCGTTGCTGAGAGGAATTGGAGCCAGAGAGACAATACAGCCTGTCTACCCACATGGGTTAGTCATATGCAGCATAAAATAGCAGCGAGCTAGCCAACAAAAAAGCACCGAATCTCCACTTCCTCCATATCTCACTTTATTCTTTTCTATCGTTTTGTTCGTGTACATTAACCATTAAATACAACAGCTCTCCTTTTTTTTCTTTTTGATGTGAAGCTTTTAATTTACTTGGTGAGTGAGCTTAATGAGGCTCAGGAGTAATTTAGAATTTTAGAAGATAAACACCAACATAGAAACTTGTAATTCCCCGTGCAAGTCATAAAAAAAAAAAAAAAAAAAAACACTTCTGGGAGGTTTCAGCCGAACAGCAGTCACATAAGGCTCGCATGATAAAGACAGAGGATGACCACTGCTGAAGCATGCAAGTAGCCCCCGGGGAGTAGTTGGAGTACCAGATTTTCGATGGCCACACCATCAGGAAAAATGACACACACAGCCGTGTCTGGTGTAGATTATCCAGCTGGGAACTTGTATGTGCAGGGACAAATGCGCCATTAGCTTGTGTGTTTTCGCTGGAGATTTGGAAAAGCCCGAGGAGTTTAACGTGCATTTGTTTATTCATATGCTTGTAAAAAAACAACACCAAAAAAATGCGTTAACTTAAAAAATAAAATAAAAAAATACCCCAGCGTAGCTTCTCTCACAACACTTGAGGATGGTGTTCTGCAGTCCACAAAGTGCTGCATTTTATCAGTGAGCTCTTTTTGACGTTGTGACAATATGTGAAAATTTCACTTTGTGGCCATGAGATGCCAGTGAGGGTACTAAAGCATAAAATTCACAGGCTGACAGGTATAGTTTTTAGTACAAATGATGAAAAAACTGTGAAAAAGAGATCTAGAAGGGCACTCAGAGAGCGTATCATCCGCCAAGGCCGACGTCCTATATTATAGTTTCAACAAAAGTGGTCCTGATTCGCACAGAAACGTAAAGAGTTCGTCTTGTGTCCACGATCCACCTCTCCGACGGGTTTCGTATAATTCGGCTCGGTGTAATCTTGCTGACAAACAGAAAGACAAACGGCATCGGTCAGATGAGGAGTAAAGTTTTTGACGTGGCCATTTAAAAGTAACTACATGTGATCTGACAACCGTGAGAATAGACTTTGCAGATATGCACGTAAAATAAAGAAAAGACACCCTGTAAGTTATCTAAATATGTAATTCTTTCCTGATTTTGTTTTTTTTTTAAAAGAACACCTGACTGTGCTTTAGGATCTGCACACATGACGCTAGAGATGCTATGAATGGTGAACCTGAAGTGACTCTAAAAGCAATCTTCCTGTCTAACTGAAGTGATTCATTATAATGACATATCTGGTGGATTTTATGAAGATAGAGTCAGCCTGCTGACATGTCAGTGGAATAAAATGCATTTTCGGTTTTTCAGAGGATATTACAAACTTGTGTCGCTCCAGATAGCTAAATATAGATTCATCTGCCTTCGAGCATCGTAATTGCAGCTGTGAAAATTATTTGTTATCATTGTTCTGTGGCTGCCAATCTCGATAATTTTAGGAAGAAATCAACCAATTTCTTGCTCAGGGAGGGCTATAGCTCGGCTTTTTTTTCTCCCTTTTTTTTTTTTGAAAACAGCTGCACTCGGAAAGTCATGCAGCTACAAGCATGTGCGAGATGTTATTCGGTGAAGTAGTGAAAAATGTGTTCGGACACGATAAGAAGCTTTTAGAACAGGTTTTCCCTCCTCAACTCGGGTGCCCCTTAGTGGAATACTTCTTTCGGAAAATGCAAATTATATACTCATGGAGCAAATGGTGTCCGGGATTGTCTGTATATCCCAAATGACAGTGACTGATGTCGCCCTAATAGAGGAAGTTTCCACCAGACCTGCATCTCAGCCACCTCCTAAAGAGCTGTGACCGAAGGCAGTTTGTCTAAAGAACAATTGCACGTCTCGGATCTTTAAATGAGGAGACTCTGCATGGTGCACACAATACTGTGACCGAGCACAGATTTCTAGCTAAGGGTGACTCTCCCAGGTGTGGACCTGTCCAAGGTTTCATAAATAAGTAAACGTTAGTGAGCTAAATGTGGGTTTCTGGAGCTGACAGTGCAGCTGTTTGAAATGTCTGGATATTGTAGTATTACTGCCATCCCATTACCTTTTCAAGCCACTCACCATGTGTTTTACTAGAAATTAAACGTTGACACCAGAGTATGCAGCAACAGGTAGGTTAAGACAAAGTATAAGAACATTATGTATAATGTTTTAAACAGTGTATCTGCAGTTATAAAGAACTGTTTATGTTACCTAAAACGTTAATTAGATATCTGCAGTAGAAGCAGAAAAATCTGTTCCCAAATACTCAGCCTCATCCCTGAAAAAAGTAATTTTTCAAATTGCATTTTATAATTCTATTCACCATTCTTTATTCCAATTTCCATAAAAGCCTCTACTACAATGAGAGTGGGTGTTTTACATGAAGTAAACACATTTAAAGCTGAGCAGGAGTCACAATCCAATTTTCGTGACACACACGGGCATATAAACACATGATAATGGATGGATAGATAGGAAGACGGACAAATAAGAGGTAATTTAAATATTTGTTCAAGACTAGGTTTTCAAATTCTGTAAAAAAAAAAACACAAATTTAAAAAAGACACTGAACAGGCATGGAATTGTAACAATGATATGACCTCCCCTTTGTGTATCCTCGACAAAATAATCTTTAAAAAAAAGCTACGTAGCAGTTTGTTGCATTTTTCCATTACTTTGTAATAAATACTACAAACAAATCCAGAGGAGTGAAATGTCAGAGCCAAAGAAAAAGACATTCCAATCTGTTTTTAATAAGGTATACAGGACCTGGGTGCCATATTAATAAAGGCCTCAAAGAAGTCATGATGCTGTTACCAAGGAAGCAAGTTGTTTGGGTAACCCAGAGACAGACTCACCAAAGTATCAGTCTCTGTTTGTGCATTCAGTCGGTGGACCCCTGCATCACCACAGGTCATGAGCAGTGGCAGGAAATGAGGGAGGAGATAGAGGCAATGTGGAGAAATGGCCATTCTGAATGTCAAATGGGTAGATTTGAGGAACATATCCAACATGCAGGGAACATAAACCACAGACTCAATTTATCATAGTGGAATTGCTGCCATTACAAGAAGGACATTTCATGTTACTTTGGTGACTATTCGCAACATCTTTGCGCTGGTTTGCTCTCATTTTCTCCACTTTGAGGCTTCACTTAACTACTTCACAAAAGCCATCTTCCACAGGCAGCATTTTGTTTTTGTTTTGTTTTTTAACTTAAACCATTTTAACGTTGAGGCCAAAAAGAGGACATCCAGTTTCCACTGAAGTTTCAAAAAGAAGAGAGTAAAAAAGGGATGGAGAAATACTATTGACCAAAGTCACCTTAATTAAGATATTTTACGATTGAGTCTGCCGGACAAACACAACCTGCAGGGTTGTACTGGTGCCTCAGCTGATTCCTGGTATTGTATTATACATTTCTATTAACTCTAGTGGCCCTCAAAATAAGTCTCCTTGGTGTTGTATCCTCATATTTTTTTTTTTTTTTTTGCTTGTGGCAAAGTATGCTATTTCTTTTCACATCAGACAATGCTGCATAAGGGAATAAAAAGACATTCCATCATCTACATACCTTCATTTAAGGACAGAGGAGTCATGTTACACGTAGTGTCGTGAAAAACTGGAGTGCATACTCTTCAATCTGCTTTTATACGATCGCCATACAGTTTTGACGACGATAACTAGAACGGATTGTACCGTTTGAGAGGTAAAATTGTAACGTACAAGGTGTAATTGTGACAAAAACAGTGCAGTGTGAAAAGAGCGGCATGTGATCATCTCTTCATGTGTCATTGCAGGTTCAAAAGGTGGTACAAAAGCATACAATGGTTTTGAGATTTACAGCACGGCATGGTGTTCCTGAGACATAGCGTGTTATACAGGTGATTATTCAAAGAATTCCTGTAGTTTCTTCTCTGTATTTCTCTGATATGTCAAGCTCAGGTTCAAGTTATACAGTGTAGGTTTTCCATCCACTGTAGTCCAATTACAACAGTTCCTACAAATAGAGAATTACCCAGATACTTAGTATCAGTGAGGCTTTCTGACCAGACTGCTTTCCCCTCCCCAGTGATCCGACCACTACGCCTGTCTGCCTGAAAGCTAACTGCACTCCGAGACCATCCACCTGTTAGCCGAGCGCCTCAGCACAAATCTGGCCGGTGCAGAGGGCGTAATCCATGGTTGGATATTACATCAAAAGACCTCAACGGCGAGTGGGGGTTTGTTCATCACTCAAGAGCCAAGCAAACTGGTACGGGGGATAAAAATGAAACTCACATGTCGATTTATCAGCACTGTGGTGAGGATTAAAGGACTGCCAGTCCCCTGCCTGCATCACCCACCTGCCTGCATGCTTTGTTTCAGCAGCTTTTAAACCCCCTCTGTCTCTCAAGATGTGCTTCATCACTTCAATAGAAACATGCCTTCATCTGACCAACATTGCTGCGAAAATGTGCTGCAAAGGAGACGGTGCAGCTCTCTGGCCGGCGATACTGGTCACCTCTATGTAGGTGAGCCGGTGAGGTAAGGTAGGTGAGTAACGCATTCTTTTTCTTTTTCCTTTCCCTTGACAGTTCAACCTTTACTGTCGAACAAAGGAGAAAGGGGACACACCCAAACCCAATTACGAGCTTTGTTTTGTGTGGAGAGCTGAGGAGGAGGAGGCCACATGACTGCCGATAGAGAAAAAAAAAAAAAAACACGCCTCTCCACCCCCACCCACTTTCATTTACTGTTTTTCTTCTTTTTTGTTTTTTTTTTTTGTTTGGAACGCGGCCTTGTTGGTAGTACCGTGCTTTTGTACTATGTGGAATTGCTCCCCTTTCTTTTCTTTTTTTTTTTTGTACTAAAATCCTCATAAAGTAACTACTCAACTCAGCAACAGAATTATTCATTGCAGGATGGGGTGGGGTGGTGACCAGACCTGTATTAAAAACTGCCAGAAGAGGAGACAGCTGTCCCAGCCCACGTTCTTATGTGATCTCTGCTTAGGGAGCAGGCTGGTATTCCAAAGCCTCATCTGAAAACAAATTAAAGAGGATTAGAGGCTGCCACTGCAGCTCCTCTTCTCTCTGTTCTGGGGAATAGAGTGTCCTGCTGGACAAAACGGTGACCTTCACATTGACTTTCTGTCCTGTGCACAGGTGCACAGCAGCAAACACTAAGGTCATAGTATAGATTTGGCAAAAAAAATGTCACCGTATACCTTGAAGTTAGAAGGGTCAAACAGAATTTTGTCTGCTGGATAAACGTATGAATGTGTTTAAACACAACAGACTTCACATAAACAATAATTTGGAGATACAGTGCTGACTATTAATATTAATTTGAGGCTGTTTACATCCACATGGGATGAATGCTGCAGAAATTGTAGCATTTTTATTCCATATTTTCACTGGTGCTCTGCAGGACTTGTACTGAGGCCACTGTCATGCTTTGCTTGTATTGAAATGCCATTGGACCTCCATAGCCCTGTCCAATCAGAAGTCCAATGTGTCAAATGCTTTTTTTATGCTCAAATATCTGGAAAACTCTCCTACCCGGCTGTACTTTGTGCTTAGTGCAAGCTAGGAAAAGCTAAAAGCAGCTAAACTAGATTGTAAACTTGCTAAATGTTATCTGCTCCACATCAGCATTGTGATGTTCAGCATTTAGCTCAAAGCACCGATGCACTTAAGTCAACTGCAGCCTGACAGAGCAGACATCGTGGCTGTTAGTCTGCACTGGCTATAAAACATTGCTGTATCATGAAAGCACAGAAAGCAAAGCTGTGACATGAAACAGCTGAGTGGGGCTCATTGAATGACTTCAGAACTGCTCCGCTGCACTCGTCCTGTACAGCCTGACTTTACCTTCAGAAGCAGTGTTTTTGGCATACAGTGTCAGTCCCTGAACCAAGGGCATTTTACTGATTAGACAGACACTGGTTTGATCATCTTTCAACATTGCTCCCCCGTGGCTACAGTTACACCAAGCATTAATCACTCTTCATTAACTCTGGGATCACATGTATAACGCTGCTGTCATTTTACCCACCTATACGTCCCCTCCCACTGCTAGCTAGTGGCAGATAGGACAGTCAAAGGAGCCATGTTGTCTGTCCTGCGGCTATTTCCCTTTAGTCACATTCAGAAAAGATCGAGTCACAAAGTCAGCTGAGGGGGGTGTGGGGACACCGGCAGCGAGATGAATGTCAGGATCTACGGATCAGATTAGACATATTGTGGATTTTCATGGCATTGGGAAAAATGATAAAAGTTACGGAAGATCAGTGTGAGTCCATCCATCCATTACAATGACATGAAGGGATGTTTTTTTTTTTTTTCTTTTTTTAGGGAGTTCCAGCAACATGCATCTGTGATTATTAATATACTGCTGTTTTCCTAATGTGGAAAAGGCCATAAACTGGAATGACCTAACTATCCCTAAGGACACCTACTCTTGTTTAAGTGCCTTTGAAGGAAAAGCTGAAAACAGGAAGAAAATGGTAAGGAATTATGTTAATAGTTTCTTTGAAAGTGCACAAGACTGAATGGGAGATTTAAGTGATTTTCCAGAATCACACAAATTCATCTAATCTCAATACCTCCATTATGCCTCTCAATTATTTCTCTAATCGTGCACTCTTGCACGCCATAATGGGTTGTGTTTTTTTTTTTTTTCTTTTTCTTTTTCTCATCTCCTTTCTTTGAGCTGATGTATTTCTATAGTGGAATGAAACAAAAAGCACAGCAGTATGAAGAAATGAAAGTGAGAGAAACACAGGGAGGGAGAGCGCAACCTATCACTCGTCTTGAGCGAGGGGAAGTACGCAGCATTGGTATTCACAGCTGTCCCTCCATTTTGGATCGCATTTAGTACTTGGCTGCAGCCAACTGCAGCTCTGACACATCCACATCTCCCCCTCACACTGTTAGTAAAAGAGCTACTGTGTTAATTGGTCTAAACTGTGTTAGGGGGGAGGGGAAATTAATGCATGGCAGTAAACAGGCATAGATGAATCACATCTGTCAGGTTTATGCGATCAGAGGAGACGTACAGTGCATGTGCCTGTACCGTTTTATTTCCTGTGTGCATCTGCTAAACTGGGCAACGTGCTGTACTTGGTGAAAAGCAGGTAAGTGAAAATCACTTTTGTCCACCATTTATAGCGCAAATCAAATTTTTAGTAGGAACTCTGTCTATGGTTGGTGCTGTTCTTGCTGGTTGAATTCCATGTGGCCGTTTCTTTTCATTTACCAAGACTATGCTTCAAAATTACGAAAGAGAGCCAAGTTGAAAGTTGTAAGAAACCTTAACTAAGCAAAAAGGTTAGATTGTAAAAGTTATAACCCATGCCGTTCTAGGCTCAAGTGTCATAATTCAGAGCTTTTTTAGGATGTTTGAAGAGCTGCCGTAAAGGTTAAGTTATCACATAAGGTAAAAGTGCAATAAAAACCCCATTTATCAGGGGGTTAAATCCAATGAGCCCAGTCTCACAAAAAAATCCTTTGCAATTAAGCTGCATTCTCACTCACTCTGACTCTGATGTACCCTCTGACATACTTGTGATATATTACAAATGTGTTTCAAATCAACCAAGCTTTGTCATTTATTGTATTGCTTTCTATCTCTTGCTCATTTTTCAGCCAACCAATCACATGTTAGGACTGGGCAGCTTAGGACAGGCTTCAAGCATGCTGTTCAAGAGTGTATTTAACCCAAAAACTTGCATATTTTTTCAAACCTAAGCAGGTAGTTTAGGTGCCTAAATCTGGTTATGCTTCTTACATGTAGTTAACGTTGTAAAGGGGCAGATTTTAACCCAAAGCATTTTCAAAGAATTAGCCTAGTAGTTTTGATGTCTGAACCTAACCAAAATGCAAGCCTAAAAATAATGGTTCCACAGAGGAGCTCCTTACATGTGTTAGACTTATGTCACCACCAGCACCACCACCTTCTAATGTGAATTTTGTGGCGATTTGCAAATGGAAATGTTCACCCCAGTCTCACAGCAATTCAGGAAATAGTCATGAAACTTAATCTATTGTTTTGTGTCCTGGGACATGATTTGCCCGACTTTTTCATGTTCCCCAGCACGAACTTCAAACCAATACATTTCAGTTGGAATTATCTTTAGTGTCTGGGCCACGTTTTTTTCCCCATTAGACAGCGCATATACTGTGATGTTTTTGTCATTCTTTTCTTCCAACAGTCAGGCCAATTTTACTGTTATGGCCGTTCACACTAATAACTATAGAGATCACTATAAAGATGTGTGGACACACACTGACCAACGTTAACATTCTGTACACATCGGCACTTTCATTTGTAAAGTCAGTCCAAATAAACATGCTCCTCATCAATTTAAACCCCGAAATGGACTTAAAGCTTTATATTTCACCCTCCATTTAGGAGAAACTGCTATTATTTTGAAGAAAGAACTACAACTTCCAGTAGCGTTACAATACAACGTGTTTGGACACACCATGAAATATGTAGTTCTTCTTGGGGTTTACAACTAGGGTTGTGTTTTTGAATTAATAAACTAAAATAAACGGGTTGAAGTACTGACAAATGTGCTACTATTAAAGTATAATATGTGTAGTATGAAATAAGTGTGAAAGAGTACATCGTATTGTGGTATTTTTTGTGTGCTTTTATTACACCAGCAGTGTTTGGGGGAAATTTGCACTTTTTGCTAAGGCAACCCTGTTAGCGTCGGCGTGCAGCCTCGCCGTAGACTCGCAGGAGATCTGTCCTACAGGGTCTGTAATGTTTTTGTGTGTACAGTAGGTGGCGGTAATGCACCTGAATGTTGGATGCCAGTTGTCAATAGAAGAAGAAGCAGCTAGGCTAGGCTAGTAGTTAATGTAGCCACCTCGACGAGCTAGCGAAAAGCTTCACAAAGCTACAGATAGATTCCCCACCACTGGCCTCTCAGTTACAGCAGTCAGATTATCCATCGTTGCGATCACAGTATTTGTTCCGGTCGCTGTTTTCCTGCATGTGTCCTTCTTTTCAGACTTGTATTCGTTTACAGAGAAATGAAAATAACGAGCATGTAGCCCAAACACAGTAAAAGCACTCATATTTTAACACAAATAAACGATAATAGCTGTGAACAATAGCGTTGGGATCACTTTCAGAGCGATCTCAGAACAGCTTCTCTCTGCCTGGATATATTTCCTGTCTTTTCTATTTGAATGAGCTCAGTGCCGATGTTTACAGAATGTTAACGTTGGTCAGTGTGTGTGCACACATCTTTATAGTGATCTCTATAGTTATTAGTGTGGACGGACCATAACAGTAAAATTGGTTAATGCCTGACTGTTGGAAGAAAAGAACAACAAAAACATCACAGTATATGTGCTGTCTAATGGGGAAAAAAACGTGTCCCAGACACAAAAGATAATTCCAATAGAAATGTATTTGTTTGAAATTTGTGCAGGGGAACATGAAAAAGTCAGCAAATCAAGTCCCAGGACACGATAATAGACAATAGATTAAGTTTGTGACTATTTCACAAATTGCCGTGAGACTGGGTTGAAATGTCTCCTACTACGCTAAACCTTTCAGAAGTACATTTTTTTTTTTTTTTTTCTCATACTACAATTGAGAATGTAGTTGCAGAGGAATGTCATTTTGGGGAGACAGCATGGATCAGACTGTGTCAAAAATTTAAGCCAACATTATGAATTTTCTGTTTTTGTATTTTTACCAGTTGCAGAACAGATAACTGATCCTCAGAAACGTCGAGGCAAATCCTCGGTTAACCACAAGAGAAGACGGATCAATAAGTCATATGAAAGCCATCCCGATATCTTTACTTGCCCTGTAGCTACACAACCAGCCGACACAGCTGTAATATTACAGTACCACTATTTGTGTGTTCTGTTCCCACTCACTGAGTACACACACACACATTCCCACACAGAAAGATCTATATTACAACAAATCAAATTAACGTTGTTTTTTTTGGTTGTTTGTTTAGTTTTTCTTTAAACTCGCCTTGCATTACAGGTGGCATCATGAAGCCAGTCAGTCCTAACATGTCCCTCACATATTCAGCAATATCTGTCAATGAACCCACACTGAATACGGTTAATGATCGTTTTTATTTGATGAATTGAAAGGTCTATTCTGTTGAAAGAGATCTGCTTAATAACTGAATTACCTTCCCAAAGACCTTTCTTCCCCCGCTGAAACATGAAGAGCTGGTGCTGAAAAGGCTGAACCTTCCAGTGCGCTACATGTGTGGTACAACAGTGTTCTACAAGAAACAAGGTATCCTTTGGGAATTAGGCAGAAATTATAAGCAAATGTTGCCTACTAAGTGTCAAACCATAGAAGCATGAAATATTTAGTCTATTCAGGCTTTTATAAAGAATAGAACAGAAAACAGGGGATTTGTTTTCATATGGACGAATGGTTTTATACACTACAGTCATATCCATTAAGATATTTACACAAAACTAAGACTGATCTCTATTCAATAGATGCAAACAGGGTAGATTAGGTTTAGTAATTCACATTGACTAAATCAAGTAAGTTAGTCTTGCAATAATTTTAAGGCACAACAAAAGGCTCGGTGGCTTTACGAGTCAGCCATTGTAGCTTGGATCCAATAATTGTGTGATGGTGTGATAAAAATGAAAATCATCACAATCTGGACAGCTCAGACTGCAACTGTCCTATACTTGGGTGAGTATAGCTGTAAACTGGTCAATAGAAAATAGCTTAAAAGTTTTCTTTACAACAACTTCAGAAGACAATATTATTTCTGACAGCTCCTTTCACGCCTCCGAGAAGGCAATAATTGTGTGTAGCGAGTGCGATGAGAGAATTTCAGCCGCAGAAGACAGGTACATGTGTCACACAGATAGAGGCTGCTAAACGCTTGGATACTTTTTCTGGTTTGTTCTCTCACTATTTTATTTGATTCGTGTTTGTCCACGCAATTATGTATGATTTGTTTTTTTCCTTGTGTGTCAAAAATAATTGAATTTGTTTCAAACACTGTATATATCTGCCCAAAAAAACGGAAGAAGTCCCCACAAGTAGCCGCTGACAAGCACACAAGCGACCATGCTAATTACTAGGAAGGTCAGGAAGGCCGCTTTCTGTTCAGGCATTGCTGTTGCTCCGCCACCATGTGCGCCTGTCACTCACCGTGGCGACGGACGGATAGTATTTGTGTGCGCACTGGAGGGTGCGACGACAATCATGATATCTTCAACTCATTATTCATATGACTTCCTTGATAAGGCACTACTGTAGATGCGACTGGACAGAGGCAGACACTATAGAAGTACCATATATAAACAACATATATTGGGGTTTTTTTGGTTTGCTTTTCGCATTTTTTGTATTGCATGTTCATTCACAGTGTATCGGTTTACGGGCTTTTGTCTCGTTTGTTACCATGCTGCAGTACATGACTGTGAATGATCAATGTCTGTATTATATATTATGTATGTATATTTATTGTAAAGGCATTTTCACTTTAAGTGTAATGTTACGCTAACTGTAAGTGTGATTCTTTAATCAAAAGCCAGTAGGGGTGGGAAGGATGGGTGTTGAGGGGAGGCAGGGCAGTGAAGGCATAAAGCTAAATGATGGAAATCCCTGCTGTCACCCAGTGTCCCTGCAGCATGTTCACTCAGGATGCTCATCTGTCTCAGCTTCCCACTTTAGCAAAGCGGTCTAAATAAGGAACACGAGAGGCATCCTTGGCAAAACCCTGAACCTGTCCACAAGGTCAGCTATCCCACCAGGGCCCTGGGTTACCATTCATGGGGGTTTGGAGCAATCAAGTGTGAACATCTGCACTAAGGGAACCACTGTTTCTGTACAGCTCCTGCACCACAGGCAGCAAGGTTTGTACTGAGGCTTGATAAGAACAATGCTAGTCAAGACCTTGATGAGGCAACAGATTTAATTTGAGGGATTGTAAAGACGGTTCTATGAATCTTGCATTGACCTTCATTGCAAAAAGAACTCATAAGTAGAATTACGAGAAAAAAAACTCTGAAAATATGAAAGATTAAAGCGATTCAATCCACAAAGCTACAAAAGGCGTGGTTTTTATATCTAGACTAAAAGGATGGGTTGCAATAGAGAGTTCAGATGCTGATGGTACATGACATTTGCACAAATAAGACATTATAACATACATATCTCATCAGAAGCTAAAGAAAAAAATTAGCCTTAGGGTGAGACACAAATTGTCTTCTAAAGAGACAGTGTACTGTACATAGAAAGTTCATAAACATCATCTTCTTGGCATCATATTAAATTGGGTTGTGGTATCCTCAGATAATTACAGATGCAGAAGTTCCTGGTGTCTAATGCAGGCTTTACTGACAATAGAGGTTAGGTTTAGGCTAATAGGCTGAAATGATAGTTTTACTGATAAAGAATGAATAAAGTGGTCATATATACTATCAGACATTATTATTGTCACTTAACCAGAACCTTAAAGTTCCACTGATGTCAGAATTTTCCATCCTGTTTGCAATAATTTATCGTAATAATTAATCAAAATGTGTTGTTAATTAATACGGTATTGTTTGTATTATTAGAAGGGTGACAAAAAAAAAGGTCTTATGGAAAAGTACAGTACCAACGGAAGTGAGTGGACCCCTGTGTGATATCATTAAAATGTCAAATGATTCAAAATTTTATCACCTTCTAGTTATTGCACTAATAAATCGAACAGTAGGGCATTGGCTCTTTGTTGGAACTTGATGCAACAACAGTTTGTACACTTTTCATTACTGAGATGCAAGTCTGTTATTTTTTTCAAGACCTCGCATGTCCTACTTTATATTTAATGACAAGTTCAGTCCTCCTCGGCTTGGAGTACAGCAAATTTCTAGAGGGATATTCTGATATTCTTCAGATTTTTACTGTTTTTTCAGCTGCTCTTTGCTGGAGGGGTTGTATCTTTAAAATCTTAAAATTTAATGTCTCTCCCCAAAGGTTTTGTATTGGATTCAAGTCAGGGGACTTACTCAGTAGGTCGTGGTTTTTACTTTTTTTGTCTTTTGGCAGTGTGTTTTGGACCATTAGCATGCTGAAATATTTCTCTTCTGCTGAGCTTCTGCAGAATGGGAGTCATTTTGTCTGCCAGTATCTTGGTATATCCACTGGCATCTATGGTGCCATCTATAAATGTAATTTCCACAACGCCTTTTGTACTCATGCAGAACTATATCATCAATCTCCAATCATCGCACTGCACTGCCAGGACGATGCATTCACTGAGGTAGTCCTGACATGCAAAACATGCTGGACACCACCTGAGCTGAACAAATGTATCTTATCTGACCAAATAATGGTCAGTTTAATCCTGCAATTTAGTGTCAAAGAGCAAGCAAAGGTTTCTCCTTAGATGCCATCTACAGAGGTTCATGTTATAGTGTAACATGAGACTCCAATTTCCATTGAGTGCCTCCTGATTGCTGCTGCAACTGTGTCTTGACAGATTTTCAGTTGTTCACCAATCTTCCTGTATCCTTTTTCATCTTTGTGAAGTCACACATTCAGGTTTTTAAATTCCTGTGACAGTTCTTTTCCATGTTGAGCCACGATGTAAAGACAGACACAGGCCATAGGTCTAACACGGTCAAACAGGGTCTTTTATAAGCATGGTCATGCAATTGGGATAATTGGAGTACATCATTTTAAGACAGTGATCGCAGGTTTTCATACTTGTGACTCAGTGACCACAGGTGTATCCAGTCTTGTTGGAGTGAATTTCTACTTTGGGGCCTGTATTTCCAATATAGTCTTTCTGGAGAATCTGTTTTTGACTGTTCATAAGAAGAAGCACTCAACTTGTCAACTTCAAAATAATACAATTATTGAGAGGTGATACAATTTGAAATCATTTAGCCTTTAAGTGATTTTCCAAAGTGGTGTACTCATGTCAGCTGTATACAGGGAGCGGAATATCCGAAATGTTCTTTTTGTTTCATCCTCTGGCAGGTTTCCAGATTGCCAGTGTTACACCACAGAAAATGAAAGAAAGTGAACAAGCTTGCACTGTAGCGACAAGTTATGGGCAGCTGGTGTGGTGTTAGTGGGACTAAAGAGTGAAAAACCTCAGCAAATCTATCCAGACCGAAGCGGCATTTGCTGGTATGTTTACTGTTTAATTTGCTGCAGCTACTTAGCCGGCCTGCACGGTAACTTCAGCAGTGCACTTTGCGTGTGGTCAGTGGTCATTCGTTCAGCAAGTTAGGGTGCAGGAAAATGCTGTAAGTCACTTAAGAAGCGGGGAAACGTAAGCAGAACAGCTAGTGTGGTTGTTGTCTGGTTGTTGTGTTGTCTGTCAGGCTGCTGTCTTTCTGAATGTGACCATTTGCCTTTCTCTTGACAGAATGCTGATGATACTATTTTCAGTGATTGTATGAACATAAGGTATCCAGCTACAAAGACACATACTATTGCATTCAGTTCATGCAAAACTAGGGGCCGCCATTGTGAAAACAAGAATCTAAAAGTCATTTCT
The DNA here is from genome assembly GCF_000690725.1 of Stegastes partitus. NCBI lineage: Eukaryota > Metazoa > Chordata > Actinopteri > Pomacentridae > Stegastes > Stegastes partitus. Next base: position 699,025 of record NW_007577780.1, read on the forward strand.
CCCTTATGACTTTATCATTTTGTACCTTCAAATTATCCTCGTTTGAACCTTTATGCATAGAATATTACAGAAACACTCTGAAAACGATGTGTCTGTGTGAGTTGATGACGGTTGCTGGAGTGCTGAGGAAGACAGAGACCTTGTTACACGTCGCCTTTGTTGTCAACCTGTTTCTTTCCGAAGTTATTCTGTCTGCAATGTCACTCTTCACATGCAGCTGTCTGAATAAAAAATGGCACAACATTTTCAAGTCTCCTTTTATTTCGCTTATTCATTTGATTTTTCATCTAATTATTATTCAATGATAGCCCCACTCTCCCAATGACAGGTGATATCCTGTGTCCCAAATATCAATTTTAATGTTGCTCCCTCGCTGCAAACACATCACAGTGACTTGTGGGCTTTAATAGATTATTTTGTGAGCTGTCAAGTCCAGGGCCTGTAATAATGTGACAACGGTTCATTGACTTTTAATGGGATGCAATTTGAGCTGAAACTCAGTGTTTAGAGCAGCAAAGTGGAGGAAGACAGCAGAGTGATGCCCCCGATTCCCTTAACTTGTGAAGTTGCCTTGGGTTTTAAACACGGTGAAAAAGGGAAAACATTCAATGGAGCTGTAAAATACAGAGAAGATAACAAGGGGGTGCAATGCAAAGAGGTGGCAAACTCAGCTATGTAAAGCAGGAGAGTGGCATCAAAGTCATTCAATGACAACACAACAGATGCAATAAATATTAGCTTTGAGCAGATGATGACACGGAGCTGTCCGATATGGCCGACGCTCAGTCACAGATTCAGTTCATAAAAGCTGTACATGCATGTGTGACCTATGGATGAACTGAGGCTTTTTTTCTGCTTGGATGAAGGAGAAAATGATATAGGGATTGTTGGTGTCGGATGGTGAGGTGGAGGGAGCTGGAGAGGGGTGATATGAAAACAGGACCATTTTGACATTGCCTTTTTCTGACATTCATAATACTTAAAGGACACAGTGAGCATCCAGCGTCCTCCTCCCCTGTCGTTTTATGACAAGCTCAGACACTCCACAATCTGGTGGCGCCCAGGTACCATCACTCCAGTCATTATCTTGCAAAACCTATTCCATTTGACCTCTGCAGTTGATGTGCGTTATTCACGACAGGAACAGCCCCAACATGCGCCTCCACTCCGGCGAAGGAGACGCGGGAGCTAAAGAGAGCATGAACGAGTGAATGACAGACGGAAGGTGGAAGACGGAGAGGGAAGCCAAAACAGAGCCAAAGACCGGAGACACTGAGCCAATAAGTTTAGAGGGACAAAGTGATGAAGAGTTTAACAACTCAAGGGAGACAGATCACACGCGGTGAGTGGTACACCTCCATTAAATGCCGTGGTCACCTTCAAACAAAAATAAAATGACCGCTGTGTGTCTCCACCCCATGGCCAACACCCCTCCTGCTTCCTCATTAGAGCATAAGTATAGCTCTAATGAGCAGGAAAAAGCTTCTGTGTGGTGAGAAAGATGAATAGATGCGAGAGACCACTTCATACCGCTCTGTCTGATGCCGGGGCAGCGTCTCTGTCTCTGCGCTCCGTACGAGGAAGCATTCTGGTGAGTCCTTCAGGACCCAAGGCCCCTAAGAGGCCCTAATTACATCATTCAACTAATTATCCACAAAGCTGTTGTCATGGATAGCTATTTAGTTTGGGTGAGAGCATCAATAGAGAGAGAGAAAACAACCTTAAGGAAAGGTATCTAACCCAGAATAACACCCTTTGAGTACTGAACAAACACTGAAATGAAACAATGCCATGTCTTTGTTCTGTACAGACTTTTGTTTCGATATTTCGTCAGCGCTTCGTAGGGTACTGCAGTGAGCAATGTCGCTCATCCAGTAAATAAGATATGTGAATGCCAAATCATATTCAGAGGTCTTAAATACCTCTGGCAGCTAGTGATATTTAAACCTGTCACTCTGCAGTATCATGCCTGAGATCTGAAATAGGTTTTTCTCCAGGGCTGGCATAATAAAAGGGCGCATGGCCATAGCAGGGGGCATTACCAGTTTTTACATAATTTAGTTAAGTGTCAAACTTTAAAGAAGGATGAATGTAGCACAGCCTTGCTTACACATTTCTCTTAACAGTTGTGCAGCAATTTCATGTGGCATGGTTTGGCTGTCTCTTCTTCCTGTCCATACCTTCATCTGTTCTCTAAAAAAACCTCTTTCTCTGTTCAGGGGTAGAGCAAACCTTTCCAAGCACTGATGAAAAGATAAGGGAAAACACCTGCAAGCATTCGCCAGTCTATCGCAGGGTGAATGACAGACCGATATTTATAGCCACAGTAGCAATTTAGTGTCTGTAGTCAGCCTGCGTGTTGACTACAGTGTTTGGACGACGGGAGCACACTGCAGGTGGAAAAGATCTGTGTTAACACATGCAAAAACCCAAACAAATACCAACAAGGTTAGGACACAGGGCGTTTTTTGCTGTGAGATAATGGTGCGGCCTACTAAGCAAAAAGCTCAGTCAACAATAGCGGTCACACATTATATTCTACATACTGTGTCAGAACATCAACATTTAAAGAAAAAAAAAAAAAGGTTAATATTTCTGAACAGTCAGGGTAAGTCTTCAGACACTTCCAATGGATTTGAATAGGGAAAGGCTTTCTCCAATAGTGCACAAAGCTCATCTGGCCAGATACTAAGTTCATTTACATACATTTTCCTTGCAAAAATTAAATTATATTGTAGGTAAGGTTATAGCCTCTTTGTGTACATTAAAGAAGTTAAATGAACTGAAATGTGATATCATCATTTACAGTGGGACACACGTTCAAACCTCAGAGATTTAGGGATTACCTGACTATCTGTCTGTAGAGACAGTATGCGACAATGAATATTACACAAGAAGATTATTATACAAGTTTAAACATTGCATAACAGTTGGACTGCATCACAAAAAGTGATGGAGTGGTCAAAGTAATTGTCTTGCATGAGTCACAAATCTGCGTTGTGACAAATCCACGTTGTGCAAATGAGCCCAAGCTTTTACAGTATTCTAAAATATCACTTATTGCTGTCACATCCTCTGTTGTTAAGATGGCATTTTAAGCCAAAGTCTATAGTAAAATATATATATATATAAAACAAGGCCTGCAAAGTGAGAATGTAACATTAAAGTCAGTAAGTTATGAGGCTCCTGGAAAAGGTGGCATAGATTCATCAAGGCCGGCAGAAACTGGAGGAAGAGAGTGGTTGCTTGAACTCGGTGATGGATTAAGCTGTCTAATGCTGCTCATGACTCATATAGAATAATCATCATTTAAACCAGGAGTCCACAGTGTATTACAACTGCATGCTGAAAAATTACTATCACAGGAAGCCACTTTGGCTGAAGATTACTGAATTTATCTAAAACCATCGAAAGTTGTGTTCATGCATTATATTCTTCTACAGGGAAAAAAAAAAAAAAGGCTCCGAAAAAACACCTAAGTAAATAGATTACTAGTTTGAATCTATAAAATATCAAAGCAACACATGCTGAGCAAGTGTAGTGTTCCGGCTCAAAATCTCAGAATGTGTTCATAGAAGTGCCTCTTTGAACAGCTAAAATTGCTGCAGTTTTCCTCCTTGGTTTACGTGCAGCAGTTTGCCCTGTTGTACGCAAAGTTTACATTGAATGGACAAATGAATGTAATGACGGGATCACAGATGATTGAAGCTCAACTCACTAACAGCCACTATCCAAAATAGCATCTGCAGATCCCATGTTTGCAGAGCAGTCATTTGGAAACAATGATTCACTACATTACCGGCCACTCAGAATTCATTGAAAAACCAATGGTTTTTTCAGCACATATGTGGAGGTCTATTAAAATAACCTGTTGTAGATAATGCAGAACATGTAGCAAGGACTCCGTTAACTCAGGACAAGTGCTGGCAGAGCCTAATGGACCCTTAGTGCATGCAAAGAATTACTTCTTCCTATAATTGGGATTCAAGTTGCATTTCAAGGAGTGAAAGTAAATGTAATGAGAAACAGCAGGAGAGCTATGATAAAACAACATACTCTAAATGCTGTCAATTTGGCACTAGAATTGATTAATTGAGTCATTTGACATGCCTGCTCACTTGCCAAAAAACTGCTTTTTCGCCATGTCTCCAAGGAAATCACTCTTAACTAAAGTTAATAGGCTGGAACACTTTGGGAGTTACTGGTGTGAGACCACACATAAACATCTGCCAATCAATCAGATTGCATCCTCTTGCAGGCTACATAGCTTACAGTAGATACAGACACTGACTTTCCCCCGATGTGACTGACAGGCCTCAGTTAAGATACAATGGGTCAGCACTGCACTCATATGCTGCACAGCCGCACCCAATGGCAATCCAGATTTGGTGACAGTCACAGTGAAGACAGGGTGCCGACACAAGCAAAATTTCTGCCCTCGTGTGCACTTCATACCTATGTCAGCCATGACAGCCACTCAGCCACTTATATGGTCTAATGAGGAGACTCAACACCAGCATGTGACACATGCTAGGAAAGGTGAGCACAGTGAGATGCATCCCCCCTTTTTTTGAGGCATTTTGAGAGAGTTTTTTTTTTTTTTTTTCCCTTGTTTTCTGTGTTTTGTCATTGACTTTCAGAAGGATGTGTGTTGACAAAACGTTATGATGCTTCAGAGCAGCGATAAGTCGGTCGAAAAAATATTCTTTAATTACCTAATTTTCATGATGCAAATTAAACTGAAAGTAAACAAAAAAATATATTTTGTGACAAGATGTGTTGCTTGTTTTGGCAATGAATAAAATCAGAATGATAAAGTTCACTATGGACGAGTAATAGGTAATGACTGATTCATTGCAAAATCTTATTAAGTGACTGGAAGCGTCTCAAGAATCACACACCATCCTGACTAGTTTCTCATGCTGCCAAAAATATCTCCTGTTCAAAAGTAGATTTAGCTACTTGACCTGTTGTAGTACCATTACTAAGAAGCACTTAACATTAAGTAATAATATGTGTTTTTCAGTAAATGTTTCTAACATTACTGGTTTTTAGAAGGAATGGATTTATGAACTAAACCCATTCACAAATTCCAATTACACAAGAAGCAGAAACTAATCTATAAACATGCAGGCAGCACCCAACATTGTATTAACAGGTCAACCGAAGTTACATTTTTAAAGTCGCATTGTCTTTTGGATATAATGTGATCCAACGATTCAGCATCTCTCTTCAATCTAAACAGACACACGTCGTCCAAATGAGTTGCTCTTCAGAACCAGTAGCTGTGGCTGGAATGTTAGATGCAATGACGATGTTATTGCTAATGACTGGTGAGCAGAACCAACATTTGTGTTCAAAGCAGAGTTCGGGATTCTAACATTGACTGGACTCAGTGAGCAAAGTCCATCTGGTGTATCGCTGCAGAGCAGATGGACGTGGACAGTGTGTGTGTGTCGTTATGTGAACAAGTAAGCTTTGCCTTTTCTGCTAATCTTGCGATGGATGACAATAGCACATGTAACCGTGGCAACTGTAAACAAAGATAGTTAAGGTTGAAGCTTTTAAAACGCTTAAAAGATTTATAACGTTTAACACAAAAACGAGATTAGAAACATAAACTAAAACGAACAGAAGTTGGACTAAAACTATTTACCCATTTTTGCCAAAAGACTAAAACTAAAGCTGGCAAAATACTCAGTTTTAGCGTTGGTGTTCAAACTTGGTTGAATAGTAAGTTTATGTTATTGGCTTGTAGCTACTTCATTAATTTGTTGTATGGTTAAAACAGAGTTCACTGCATTTAGTGCAGTGTTCTCACAAATAAAAAAAAATACTGTAGCAACAGAACATTGCCCCTGTATGACCGCCAAATGAACAAAAGAAATTCAACCAAAAATATGTTCACGGTCAAAGAGAGATCTTAAGTGTTTATCCAATTTCTCCATTTTGTATTTGTACAAGCCATGTGACTCGTAACAGAAACATGTTAAAAGTGCAGTTTTCCATTCACCCTGTTTGGTTATATATTCATTACTAGGGATTAAAGAATTTGGTTCTTCCAGCTACACAGACTTGTAGTTAGTGGTAGGGTCATACTCTAGCTGAGGGGCTTGAACATGATCGCTGTGCATCCATAAATGAGGATGTATCCTTGAGCAAGATATTTAACCCCCAGCCTGCTACACTAACTGGCAAGCCCTGCAGCCATGAAGTGAAAAGGGAATTTCATTCTTTGGCTTTAAAGAAAAAAAAATCCCCACCACATAGACACACACTAAAAATGAAATCAATCTGTATCAAACCTTTTTTTTTTTTTTTTTTTTTTTGTGAAGATTTAAGCAGAACTTAAAAGAAAGGTCTCTTCTAGATGCTCGTAGATTTCAAATGAACTGAACTTAGTCCATTCAATCTATGGTATGTATCATCTAAAAGTCGTGACAAAAAAATGTAAGGGGACTGATGGGGCTAATTTCCAGCTCTATGTTTTTTGTCCTGACACTGCACTGGAGTAGCTTTGCATTATTTATTGTATTTATCTATTACTGCCTGTTGTGCTGCCCCTCAGTTGAGCCTCTGCTTGAAAAGGAACAAGATTAGTTTCGGGCTCTTTGGGGCTCCCTCTCTAAAAGCCTTCTTTCTTCTGATTGGACAACTCCTGGAAGCCTGCTGAGGGGCAACATCCAGTGCTTGTGAGCACCACCTCATGTGTGGAGGCTTTGAAGGTCAAGTGTAAACCTACTATGTAAGTAACATGATATGCCATTATTAGTATACAGCAACCTCTTAGATCCATCTGTACATGTTCAAGCCCATGGACAGCACAAACATCTGCAGCAGCTTGCATACATATTACACTCATTTCCTACAGATATTTTTTTTTTCTAATAATGTCCCTGTTAATAGGTGTACATGTGGAACCTGCGCTAAACTATGTGACTGAAGTGGAAACGTCTGCAGTCAGGAAATACCAAAGTTAAATAAAGTTATTCTGCTGCCACCAAGCAACTTTTTTTCAACAATTCAACAATTTCCCTGAGGTTTCCACCAAAGGGATCAATAAAGTTCTATTCTATTCTATTCTATTCTATTCTATTCTACTGTATAGCCTCTCCCTGCACTATTGGTTATTTGTATGATGGATTAAATGCATGTAATCCTGCTCAAGTAGCATGTTTTGTGAGAACATGTGCCTGCACTTACCAAAAAGACTGTAGTTTAACTTTGTGAACTCGCTGTACCTGGATAACATGACTATACTAAGAAATCTGGGGCAAGTTGATAAATACGCTGCAAGGTGGTTCTGTGGTTAGCGTCGTTGCCTCGCAGCAAGAAGGTCGCTGGTTCGTGTCTTTCTGCGTGGAGTTTGCATGTTCTCCCCGTGCAGCATGGGTTCTCTCTGGGTTCTCCGGCTTCCTCCCACAAGGTCCAAAAACATGTTGAGGCTAATTGGTGATTCTAAATTGTCCATAGGTGTGAATGTGAGTGTGCTTGGTTGTCTGTCTCTAAGTGTAGCCCTGTGATAGACTGGTGACCTGTCCAGGGTGTCCCCTGCCGTCACCCTAAGTCAGCTGGGATAGGCTCCAGCCCCCCGATCCTACTGAGGATTAAGCGGTGTATAGATAATGGATAGATGGAACCTGAAAAATATGCAACTAAACAAAATACAAGCCAACTAAGAATACGTGTTTTGATCACTTTCCAGCTTGTTTCAGCATTTAGTTGCAGTTCTTTACATGCAACTTGTTTCAGCGTTTTGCCGTTTTAGCATTTGGTATTTTGGTTGCACAGGTGTGGTGTCCTTTAGGTACACATCATGTCTATATATGTATTTATTGAAAAGAGTTGGATGCTAAACATCAAAACAAATCACCAGCATTTATGCAAAAACTGAAGCCATATGTTGATGATCTCTAGGGATTTTCTTAAAGAACTGAGCTAAAGAAAGAAAGAAAAAAAAAAAAGATACATCCTCATTAATTCCAAACATTTTATAGCCTAATCCTAAACATACCAGAAGATCATGGCAAGTTGTGTTGGGATATGTTTAGCAAGACATCATTTCTGAAAATGGGTACGGACATTGCAATGTAACTCAACATAGTCTTAAGACCAGGGATATATTCCTGGCAATTCTTTAACTAGTGAGGTTCCAAAAGGGTTAGTTAAGGTGGACATAGACATATTAGAGGTGTAACCACATTAGAAAAGTGTCCACCATGTAGCCAAAAGCAACTGTCCTTGTGTTCACAAAAATATTCTATCCAATGAACTATGCAATGACTTCAAAAATGAATTGTTTTCGTCTCTATATTAATTAAACTGAGTGAATTTAATGACTGTTAAAGACACGGTACATTATTTCACAGAACAAATGTCATAATTTCAGGCAGGGATATTTAATTAAGCCATGTCCTTTGAATTGATCAAAAGGCCTGGCATAAACGATTTTTTATTTTTTTATATATAGCAAACATTTTGTCGGTCTTCTGTAGAAACATAATAATTGTCTATTTATGTCTTACAGTGATACAGAAGCAATCGGTCCAGAAATTTTATCTCATATTCCTTTAAATCACCTGTAAGGCAAACATGAGATAGAATATATCTTTAGGTTATCTGAACTATCACAGAGGTCACTTTAATTACAACATATTAGAGGCCAATTTTAAGAAGAAAAATACTGATACTAATTACACAATGCCCTAAAATAACAAATGTGCAGCATGAAATTGTAGGGCCTCCAACACTGGTCATGGGATTTATGTCAACAACATATTGACATCAAGCACTAAATACAAAAACAAAGGTTTAAAATCTACTGTGCAGCTGAAACAAAAATGGCATTACTACACATAGTATTCATCCCAAAGAAAACGGCTACTAAAGCACTTCTTAATGAGTGAAAAGACACATTTCAAAGCGGTTGCCAATACTATTAGGTAATAATAAATGAAAACTAAAATGCAAAGCACAATACATGCAGGAAACTGAGCTGCATTAACCAGTCCTCTGGACTCTGAACGTCTGTCCATTTATCTATCAGCTGTACAGCTTTATCCTGCTAGATGTTTGTGGGGAAAGATGTGGAACCGACCCTGGACAGGTCACTGGTTCATCGCGGGCCTAACACAAAGAGACTGATAACCATTCAAGCTCACACTTACCAATTTAGAATAATCAATTAACCTAGCATGAATGTCTTTGGACTGTGGGTGGAAGTCGCAGTAAAGAAACTCTACAAAACCAGAACCCCATTCCAGAATGGCTTAGATGTTTGTGTCCTCTAGTACCACTTTCTCTAACCACCCCTCCACTGTTCACAATAACTCGAGCACCACAGCTCCCCTACAACTCAAGCTATACATTTACTCGACACTATACATTGGCAAGTTGTAACACTGGAGTAATTCAGCTATACTTGCTTGAAGAATAATAACCCCACTTCGCAAGTTGACAGGATCGATTCTTTAGGTTTGTTACATAAGAAACCCCAGCTGTCTAAATCTGTGTTTTTAGACTGTCCTCAGTTTCAGTGAAGAAATGCTAAGCCATGGCATTGACTGCATATTTTGCTCATCTGCCGTGAGCTCCCATCACAAGCAGGCCCACCAGACATCATTTTTACTTTGCTGCAGGTGGATAATTTAAGTTTGGCTTTTTTATTTCATATATACGAGGAGGATTCAAACTGACATTGAGTATTTTATTTGAAAATAACCTTCAACCTAGCGTCTTTTTTTTTTGTCGGAGTTGTGTTTTTGTTGCATGCAGAAATAAAAATTGGTTTCCTCTGCAGCAGTTCATTGATTCATAAATGCAACATACTATCATTTTTTATACAAAGCATTAAGGTTAAAAAATGATATATGAATCTTCATTTTACATGTCAAAAGGGTTTTGTGGCTCCCGGTGTTTTCTTTTCCATGGGAAACAAGTCCAAATGGCTCTTTGAGTGTTTAAGGTTGCCGACCCCTGATCTAGTCTAAAGAAAATGGCATATAGACACGCTGACGAAACTGAAAACTTCCTTTTCATCAGAGATGTCTTTGTACACACTCCAGATCAAGTTCTTTAAATTCATTGTAACTCTGTCCCTCTCCTCTACATTTCCATCTCATCCAAGTTCTCCAGGACATCAGGTCTCCATCAGCCATTAGCGATCATTGCTGCTCCTCGACAACTAGCATCTAGATTCCCAGTGGATACTGTTCTTATCTACTACCTTCATATGGGAATCCTTATGGCGTCTCTTTTCACTGGAATCTAACTAACTCAAAATACTTTGATTTGCATGCTCATGTTTCTGCAATCAGCTTTGTCCTTTACTTTCACGTGATCCGGAGCCACATGCAGTTCTTTCATACCTCTGCTGCGGCTCCTTGTGGCTTTGGAAAATAAATAAATAATGAGCATTTAATTTAAATGTATTTTATTTTAATTCGTTATTTTTTAAAATGTAATTCTATATTCAAAGATTATGGTTTATCTTATAACATTAAAATAAAATGCATTTAATTTTTTGTTGCTCAAAATATGCCTCATAACCACCGATGTGCGACACCTACTGGCACGCGCAGTGCTGCCAACTTGGTGACTTTGTAGCTAAATCTGACGATTTTCCAAAACCTCTTAGCTACTGTTTTTGTCAGAAGCGACTACAGGCAAATCTAGTGACTCTTTCTGGTGTTACTGGAGACTTTTCTGGTGTTTTGGTAATTCTGATGTGAAAACACGTATGGTATTGCAGCTACTGTCCTCAGTGAGCAGCGGGTGCTGCTGTGAGCTCTTCCTCGTCCCAAAACGTTCACAGGCGGTCAGGAGTCTGGTCAGCAGGCCCAGCTGCAGTCAGCAGGACAACCAGACTTCATTTTTACTTGGCTGCAGGTGGAAAATTTAAGTTCGCCGTTTTATTTCAAGGAGGACTCAAATAGACATTGAGTATTTTATTTGAAAGTAACCTTCAACCCAGCGTCTTTTTTTTTGTTTTTTGGGGGAGTTCAAAATGTTTTTGTTGCAGAAATAACATTTCATTTTCTCTGTAGCAGTTCATTGATTTCATAAATGCAACACACTATAGTTTGGGGGTTTTTTGTTTGTTTTTTTTATACATAGCATAAAGGTTAAAAAAATGATATATGCAATGTTATCTTCATTTTAGATGTCAAAGGGGTTTTGTGGCTCCCTGTGTTTTCTTTTCTGTGGGAAACGGGTCCAAATGGCTCTTTGAGTGTTTAAGGTTGCCAACCCCTGGTCTAATCAAAGCAACATGTTTCTTTCCGATAATGAAACATCTTGCTTGTGGTGTTCTTCAGTCTCCAGTTGGGGCCAAACTGGTTCCTTCACCTCTCCATCCTCAACACTCCATTTAAAAAGTATTTTACGGTTCTGAAGTGCAGCTCATTATTGTACAAGTATCACGATAAGCTCCATTTGCTGATACAAGTACAAGTACTTGAGAGATGGATGTCTGCTGGTTCCATTAGTTCCAACATACTCCCAATATATCTCCAGTGTCGAACTTACTCATGAAATGATGACCTATGAACTGCTTCTGCACGGGCCCTGAATAACTTATCTTGTGAATAAATCTCAGGAGGGCCACTAAGTTTGTTGGATTTCTTAATAAGACATACTTCGGTACACAATTAACTGAGGTATTTTGAATTTTGTTGAGGAACACAGTTCTAGGAGTTGCAGCAGAGTTGCAAACGCACGACCGGCGAATATTTAATAAGATGATAAAATAATTCTTGCTTAGAGATATATAAATATTTGTCAGCTCTCGGTGGCATATAATTTTGAGCCACACGTGTTTGTTTACAAACACTCACACCTGAAAACAGACACAAACACACAGGACGCACACACACACACACATCCAGGCGCACACCTTACCCTTGCCGCTTGCATAACAAATTATGTTTATGCCTTCAGCACTGGGTTGATAACACTTCTGTAAATATAGATTGTTCATGGGTAGTACATTATAGAGCCTCAGCTGTGTCTGTGTGTCTACTGAGACACAAGGGCAGGGACCACAAACAATGTCTGTTTGTGCACCCGAAATAGAAAAAAAACCCCAAAAAAACATCTATATTTATTTGCAAATGGAAAAGTTTATCTTAAGGATGAACTTTTTAGGGATGAATGATGAATTTTACCAAGTTATTGGCTGCGGCTGTCAAGGTTGCCAGTTGCGTCTCGGACAATTTTATTCAACTGGCAACAGCCACCGAGAGAGTTCATATCAAATATCTGCTCTCCTTATTATTCTAATGATCACTGTCAATTTTGATGGATTAGTGTATGCATTATCGACCTGAAAATATGAGAGAGAGAGACAGACTCAGCATGCATCACTGAAGGAACAGTTTGGTTTTATGGGCAAACCCATTAGGCGCGTTAATCAGGATAAAATGTCTATCTCATCTATTTTCAGTGGCTGACCGCAATAATGAGTCATTAAACATTGTGTTTCAGAGAAATCCATCTCCATCTTGGCCCAAAGATATTCTGAGATTATTCATATTATCTCTTATTCTCCACCAAAGTATAGGATCAGATCAAATTTTAAAGACATCTACTGAGGAAGATGGACAAAGATTAAATAAATCAAAAAAAATGTTTTAAAAGGTTAATCAGGAGGTAAGTATTCATATTCGGTCTCTGAGCTTATTGAATCATCTTCTACAGAGGACGTATTTCTGCACTGTGCCAAGTCATCCTGTCTGATGACAGGACTGTCCCCAGCTTATTTTATGTGAGGTGGTTCAATGATATTTGTTGTCATCTGTTATGACATTGGCTGTGTTTACATGCACGCAGTATCCTGGAGATACACATTTCTTGTTTAAAGTCATCTTTGAAACATAGTTTCCAGTCACGTTTTCTAACCGTGTATCTATACAGACCAGTAAATAATGACAGCACTGCTGTCAGTGTAGTCATTGTGGTATTTATGATGGTCTGCTTGAACGTCTTTCGACTTGCCAAACGATATTTAGTGCTGCTCGAGAGTATTCTAATAATCTAAGCAGTCATCAGTCATTTTTATCAATCAATCTATGCTGAAATATAAGGAAGTCACTCACTCTGAATTTTAAAGGCGCCATTACTTTTGTTGAAATATGCCTTTGCCCAATAAATAATCTGAAAGGTTTCACGTGTTTAAAAAAAAAAAAAAAAAACTAATAGGAACAACTGAATGACAGAAGCACACACAACCTTTTGTCACCCATAGGGTTGGAATAAATCAACATGATCAATATTATGTCAGCTGTGAAAGGCAGTCTTAAAACAACTGCAATCTCCTGTTATGCCAAATAAAGCAAAAGCAACAACACGTGTGACACACGGAACTTAGGTGCCTCATTGATTTAGTGAATGAAAGGATTTCTTATTGGTGTAGTTGCACAAGTGGGAGCTGAGCTCATCGGATTTTCATGCCCTAACATACAATTGCTTAAGAAAGCACAATGAGAGCTAGCGATTCTGCAAAGATCCTCCCTGAGAGTGATGCTGTACGGCTCTAAGTGGTTTCATCACACCAGGTTGTTAAAAGCAAAACTTTAAAAAAGAAATAACATTGAGCACTAATGTCAATCTGCCAATCAGAACACTGTGAAAAGAGCAAGAATGGAAATCAAACACAGAAATTTAAGTCTATGCCCATTTACTGTATATCAAAGGGATTTTTCTAAATGGATTCGGGCTCGGGTAATGAGACAGAGTTGGCAAATGTGAACGTGACACAGCATGAGAAATCATCACTTATGAATTATGAAAGCTTTTGTAGTGTTTCACATTTTATCGCAGGACAAGAGCTACTCAATGATGTATCTTGCAATTAAATGAAAAACGATACTACTTGCTAAGCAATGCTCACGCTGAGAAGCAGTGGTGCGAAATACATTTTTCCCCTCGCAGATCTGAGACGATTTTTTATAGTCTCAGTGGACATGCACAGAAATGCATGTGTACTTTAGGACAGAGAAAACATAGAAACTAATGGTGCATACGTTTCATAATTACAATGAATAAATAAGTTTTAGTTCTGTGGCTTTGGTTGTAACTTCTACTTCTTCCAGACATTTATTCTATTTATTATTTGCCAGTTTTCCTTGTCAAAGAGCTAATGGTTATTTCACCTGAGATAAACAACCCCGTGTCTGCAGGCCATGACAGTATCTGTGATATTTTGCAACATGTTTGTGGTTAATGGGATAGCCGTGTGCCCTGGTTTCTTTTGAACATAGAAAGTGTGCAAAGGCAGAAAAAAGTGTAGGGGAAACACTGCCCGAGGCTGTGTACTTGCTGAAACTCTGAAAACTGTAATCCTCAACAAAAATATGCTGTGACCTGTTGTAAAAGCGTTTCTGTGGTAGACTGTGCGGGTAATATGAATGTTTCTTGATTTGTTTTAACTTTTATTTGCTTGCTGTGTGTGGACAGATAACTTTTGCGGTTAGAGGAAATTGCCGAATTCTGTGTCCGTCCATGTGCGTTGGGATGTTTATGAACTATATGGCTTATGTATTCTTAATTTGTTCAGTGCTTGTTGCGTGCATATTAGCAGGGTAGCGTGTGTGTGTGTGTGTGTGTGTATGTGTATGTGTGTGTGTGTGTGTGTGCAGGGGTGCATAAATAGCAATAATGTGCAAAACAAGATTATTTGCATATGCTTTTGAATTAGGCTGCCAGACTCCTCGGCCTGGAGTTTAATCAAGATTTTAATCAATTCACTACATGGAAGTCCTTATGTCGCTCACCCCAATGTTCCAGTCCCACATCCCCTCCATGCAAACAGATTTGCAACATGCTTCAACATACATTCACACGCCCAGTGTTCAAAGTAGTAACACCATACCTTCAGCATCATTCATTTTGATTAGTTATTCACCACAATAATGCCGACCAGTAAATAAAAGTCTTTACAAGAGGACAAACACAGAAAATCTAAATAACAAGGACAACATAATAAAGCAGCATAATTTGGTCCTTTGAGAACTTCATCTACAACTACATCCACAGCTGTGTTAAGCGACCTGATGCGTACGGTCGGAGGTGGAGCCGTCTCGGTCAGTTAAGATGTCTGGACTCAAGACACAGAAAGTAGCCCTACAGCTGAACTTTGATGTTTTTACAGTCAAGTGACAGTGAAGATGTCACGCACTGATGGTTGGGAAAAGTTCTCCTGTAAATCTCTATTGATTACCTATTGCTGACTCTTAGCTGCAGAGCACTTGGCAAGAGGTGGATTTTGTCTGGGTGCTGTTCAAAGCAGAAATACATCTGGTGATGGAGGAGGATTTTTATTTTTTTTTTTTGGGTGGGGGGGCAAACCTAAGATGGCATTTTGCAGTGCGGACAGACTACAAAGCCAGACAGGAGAGTTTTGGCGAGAGACCACAGTGCTCCCTGTACACAGAGCACATCGTTCCAAGTAACACTTGTTCTAGTCCCTTATGCAATTTTCTAAAGAACACCCAGAAGTAAGAACATGTACAGGTTTCCAAGGATTATAAATGTTACTTGCTTTTCAGAAAACAGATCTGGTATTTCTTTCTTTTTTTCCTGGTCCAACTGCAGTGATTTGGATGGCATTCAGTAAGACAACATTATCTTTTCTAAGGAAAGAGATCTCACCAAGGTCAGATACTATCCAGTTAATAAAGCAGCCACATGAAAAACAGAGAAGAAAAAACTGCTAAATTTCAAAAGATCACGTTCAGCTAATTTCGATAATGCTGTGACGATTTCAATTTGACAAAATCTAATACGACCAGGTGGTGAGGAAGAAACCAGCAGCCCTCAGCTAACAAATCATCAGATAATTCAGACGCTACAATAAGGAGAGACTGTTTTCATTGTGTATTGTCCCCTTCGTGACTGAACTGCAAGGGCGTTTACTACTCACTCAGGTCAGTCTGAGGAAGTCTACCCTTCTGAATATCAAACAGTCTGCAGCTTTGTCACCTGCCCTTTTCTCTGCCAGTGACTTCATACATCAGTGTTGTCTGGGCACAGCCCTTGGAACATGGAATTTATATGAGACTACAGTTTTACAGTCTCTGACTGTATTGTCAGCACAGTGGATCATTGAACTACTACTATCTACTATTTTCCTGCATTCACGGGACATCACAAGTACATATTTAAAACGTAAATTTGCATATAACATTGATCCTAATTTAGATAAAAGCAAATGATAGCATCCCCCTATTTTCTAATGAGGCATCCTTTAGTAGAGAAACAACAATAATAACAATTCAAATAATTAGATTCTATTCTATTTCCTTAATAGAGCAATTTACTAAGATTGCTTCAGTACAGCCAGTTGAGTATTTAAGCTTTACAGTAAATTAACTACTTTGTAGCTTGCATCATGCTGAGTGAACTGTGTGAGTCGCTTTAGAAGAGGCTAAGATGAAAGAGCAGTGGGTTTTGGACTAATTATTTCTGCTTACTTGATAAGGATAACTCGCCATGACCACAGGGCTAGCCTGAAGTCTAGCTGTGTGACAGCCGCGATCACTAATTTAAGCAGTAGCGTGCACATCCAGACGAATCTAGAACAGGTGACAGATGCAGAGAAGCTACGCTTTAAACTTGTTTTCCATTCATTCACAGAAGGTTAACTGGGTCCATGCGTTTCTTTTGAGAAGCTTGTATTCTCTCACAAATGCTCACTTTATATGATTGCTGGTTTTCGCTGGAGAGCCACAACAATGGCTTTTAAAATTTCATTCTACGGCTTAATGTTTTCTGCTTTTTGTTTACTGTGCTATTACTTTGGTTTGATTTTCAAATAAAGGGAAAGATTGCTATTCATGGAGGATGCCGCTGTAGTTTTCATGGTACATGTGCTCATAATCTATGCAAAATTACTAACTAATTTAGCAAGACAGAAGCTAATTACACAAAAAGATTGTCTTCTAAACAGAAACCAGAGCTCAGACATGCCAGGCAGCGGTGGAAACAACCAAAGGTGGAAACATCTATAAGCTCAGAAACTAAAAGAAAATCTGCTCAGTGATCCGAAATAGAAATACTCATCAATGAAGTAACAAGCAACATAAACTGTTGACTCGAATGCAATTCCACACTACCTGAGAAAAAACGTATCTGTGCTTCGACTGAGCATAAAATTAATGCAGTGGAAGTTACTGCATACTCTAAAGGAGAAATGGAAAGACGCAGATGCTCCGAGGAAAAAGTAATTTTTTTTTTTGATGGGGAAAAGAAAGAAACGGGCGGTTCTGTAGAACTCACCATGGAGGATGCAGATAACACTGATGCAGATGATTTCAATCAAGGTAATAACACACACTTGTAGTATCGGAGCCCTCTTAAAATGGAGGAATCACCATAAGAGTCGTTGAACTTCGCCTCCTTCACGGCAGAAAATGGACACATATTGTATGGTGCTATTTGAGAAGAAACAGCTGCTTTTGTTTTTAATCTCATTTATTGCACCTTAATTTGCCATTACTGGGATTTATATGAAATAAGAAATTCAATAAAAGTTTATTTCACTAAAAAAATAAAGCTACCTACACCACAGCTTTTGTTCGACATACTTTGTGAGTCTTCTCCTGAGAGTGGGAGGATTTCATACAAAAATGGACCCTTGCAAACTCCTAATTAACCACATTCATCATATCTCACCCCACCATTAGCACGATCTCTTTTTATTGCACGTAGACGAAGGGAAGGACGCGCATTTCGCTAATTACGTGCAAAGCCGAGGTGTATTTTAGATGACAAGCGCGTCGTTCTGATGTGGCTGTTTGATAAATTGCATGAGCGTTTCCATGTGCACCAGTCGGTCTGGCCCGGAGTGGCCCCCGTCTTCAGAATCGATATTGTGGCCTGCTTTTTCCTACAAATTTAAAATAGTGCTGTGAGCACATCAAGGTGCACGGGTATTTTTGATGCCGGCCTTGATTTATCCGTTCACACGTCTCACATAAAAATTCACTTGAAATCTCAGCCTCTATAGTTAGTTATTTGCCAGAGAAAGCTTCCCTTGATTAAAAGTATAGTATATTCTGACAAACACTAGAACTGCTCTCATAGGTACAGGACTCCCCGCCTCTTACAATTTTAAAAAAAACAAAAAAAAACACACACACACACACATGAACAAAGTGATGCTTTGAAATAAAAAAGTGACATTTTGCTGAATATACTCCTTGACGTTTCTCTACTCCATTCAGTTCCTGTGTGACTGGGCCATCTTATTCCCCAAACCCCTTTGTTAAGAAGCATAGAAAAACGTGAAAAACAATTATGCCTAAGCTTCTTTTCCATAATGAATCCAGTCCCAACATTTGTGGTAATTGCTGTCATTATTATGTGCAGTTTGCATGTAATGAATGAGCGACGTCTGCTTCGGCACAAAGAAGAAACGACGGAACAGATTTTATTGAGAAATTGCATATAGAGATTTCTGACCGGTAATGAGACGTACGCTTCAGAACACTTTGGAAATCTCAACATCTGCTCTGACCTTAACATTTAACAAATGTCATGTGAGTAGTGGAACATTCTGCAATGCTGTATGCTCCCAAAGTCTCTATATAGTCAGAGGGAATCTCTGCGGACACACAGCTCATCTGTTGAATGCACGTTTAATCAGTTCTCCGCTTTTACTGTTCAAATCAAACAACTGTAAATGCACAACATGTTCATGATAAACACAGCAGTTAGACATGATTGTTTTCTGTTTTTTTTTACAGTGTCTCAATGTTTGTTTTTTTAAACAGTTAAAGCGAAACACTGAACTCTTTTACCACCCATCAGCTCACGTTGCTTCCCATGACGGAAAATCATTTCTCTTTTGGCACTTAGTTATAAGAGACAATAGAACCCCTTATTAACCTTGGTGCCAAATAACCTCGCTTTGGCTAAGGTGGCAATTAACATGAGTCTCATCACGTATGAAGAAACTCGCTGAACTCGCTTTGTTTTCGGAGACAAAGTCACAGCCTTAGCTACTCTCGTCGTAATTACACCTACTTTTTTTTTTTTCATCTCATCACTTGTGTCCTTGACAACCTCTGAGTTTTTAATCTTCTGTAGGATTTATCCTTCTTTACTGGGTTGTGAATGTGCGCTTTGGTCGCATGTTATAATCCTGTCCCCATCCACCGCTTATAATTCCGCTTGTACTCTATACTTACAGAGAAATGCCTTCTGCTTTAAAATATCCCAATTTTGTTGATATTGGGAGGAATGTAATTTTTATTCCAAGCTGGCATTAGCAGCTTTTAAAGGAAAGTGCATCACTTCCATTTTTTAATTTATTTATTTTTTTTAACATTTCTAATCGTTTTGGTGATGGATGTTGTAAAAATAAGAATTGCAAATACAAATATAAACTAAACGTTCATTGAAATGAATAGTTAACAAAAAGTTACCTGATATTTGACTGGTGCTCTAAAAATATTCCACAATGAGCATTTGTAACCTTTACAAAACAGCTTTGGAAACACATTTATGGCTTAAATGTTATTGGAAGTCCTCAAGTTGCTTCGGTTTACCAGTTAAAGTGGAAAACAAAATGAAAAGCTCACCAAAACGGCAATCTGACACAAGTAATGACTGCAACTGCAGAGAGTTTATAGGGAAATTTTACATCATGACGTACATCTGTCAGTCTTATCTGATGCAGTGTGTAAAAATATTGTAATTAACTTGACGTATATAGGTTATTCAGTCCATAAATACAATTTTGACCACAACGACTGGAAATCAGTGTAATATAAGGTATAGCTTAACATATTGGCAGTAATAAGTTCAAAAGTAAAAATAAAAATGAGTCTGGTTCAATGTTAAAAATGATATGTAGGGATATTGCACAAGGCACAATGCGTACTTATATAACAATGAATCTAATAAAATGAAAACAGTATAAAAACATTTACAAATGAGCATTGCATTAATGGAAATATTATGTAGTAATATAAAGTCATCCTCAAATGTATTCATACCCTTACATTAAAGAAAAGACAAAATTCACAATAGTCACTCAAATAACTAGAAACTGAAAAAAATAATAATAAATAAAAATTTGCTAAATTATAATTTAGTGAAATAAGACAATGCTTTTGAATTGTGGTTGATTAAAAAAAAAAAAAAAAAAAAAAACTGCCCCACAAAAAGGAGAACACTGCGCAGAAGAACAAAAACAAAAAAAAAAAACACCTCAAAACAGGCACAAAACTCACAGAGAGAAACACAAAAAACACTGCACAGAGAGGCGCAAAAAGGGGTGCAAAAAAAAATAAAAGTACACGACCACAACACGCATGTGCTTGTTCGTTAGTGGTTGTGGTGGTGGTTTTAAAAATTCCGGTAAAACCTAAATCCAAAACAAAGCCAAGAATTTCAATAAATTTGTAAGGAATAATAACCCTGGCAAATTCAAACTAATTCAAGGAAAACCGGTTTTTTCCCTTCTTGAATGAGAGCGTATGAATACATTTGAGGACAACTGCATATATTGTAATTTCCACATAAACTCATTAATAAGAACAGCACTGCTCCACTCTGCACATATCAGAAAAGCACACAGGACCAAGAGGAACAAACACAGGTGCCAGTTTCGTCAACTAAATGTGAAACGGTTTGGGGTAGCGATCGCTCTTAAGTCAAATAAACATTAAAAAAAAAAAAGCTGCAACACCTCTTTCTAAGCCTTTTTAAAGTTGTACTGCCTTATTCGTTTTACAATGCGAGACAAAGCTCAGACAACAACTGTCATAAATATTTAAATGAATTACTGCCATTATACATTGTAATACACTGTGATTTATGGTTACTGCTAATGCTGGATTATGAAGAATAGCTACTCTGAACATTGTGGTCAATCGCATCCAGAAGTATTTATAAAACAAAAAGCGAGGCTGTGCGTCTTTAAATGATAGATGTGGTAATCTGTGTTTTTAACTGTCTTCACTGATGCCAGGTACAGCAGCAGCAGGTTGGCTCCCGTATTCCTTCACTACCTCTAACTCCCCATGATTGAATGGGAATTGCCTATAAGTTGTTTATATTACTGCAGTAAGTGATTTGCCAAGACCATGTTTACAACAGCTTTTGTCATAAAGCTGCGGTTTGTCTTTTACGCCGAGATTTAAAATAGTAATAGAACGAGGATATAGGTTGGTGATATAGCAGGTGCCGTTTAAATCTCAAGTGAGCATATCATTACGAACTGGGGGTTATTTTAACTTTCCTTCCTACGAACGCCTGATCATAAACAAAAGAATAAATGTGTTGTTTGGGAGCAATCTTTTTCCGGCTCAGCATTGTTTTAATCCTCTCGTCAGCTGATGCTTGTCCTCGTGGGTGGAGCTTAAACAATAGGATTAATATTAACCGCTGTGCAGCCTCAGATGGCGTGATTAAGGAAGAGGAGTTATGAATAGCCCAACCCCGCAACTGACACAATTCATCTTACTCTTTATTCTCAGATTATTATCTTGAGCACTGATAGCTTCGAGTGTGGCCCCATCAGGAGGAGATGGTGAACGAGAAGGGATGGAGCATACATCGGCAGACTACCGTTGGAGGGTGGCAGATGTCGCACAATACCCTTTAATTCGAGAAAGAAGAGCAAATAGTCATCTCTCAATCTCATTGAATCCATCACGCCAGAAGGAGTTGATTTACACGAGCTAAAACTGCTAATGGCATTTATGTTTACATTTCTTGCAATTGTGACAAAGATGTTCATATACAGTCAGAAGCGAAAGTGCTGACATTTATTCTTGCCTTTGAAAAATGACAGTCTAACATGGCAGTGTGCGAGTGATTCCTGCTCAGCTGTCTGACATGTACAGCCCTATGTTTTAAATAATGAAATAAGAATGCAACACATGGTTACTTTTAATTACATTACATCTGTTTTGTTTTGGTGGCATCAGATGCCCAACATCTGATTACAAGGACATTCCACTGAATTTCAATCCAGTCAAAGTGCACTGATTTTTTTTTTCCAGCTCCAGTGCTGCTACTGTACAAAACCGAGGCTGGCCGTGTATTTATTGGGTTTGCATAGCAAAAGAGATGAGATAAAATGGCAAACAAAACCGATAATACACTCTATTGAATCTACAATCTGCCTGCATCCTGAAACAGGCATTTTCTATCCCCGAGTGTAACTATCACATGATGGAGGTCTCACTATTCTCCAGAATAGAGCCTAATGTTCAGTCAGCTGTGACGAGGACTAATGTGAGCTTTCTCTTACATTCAACTCCCCTTGGAAAGAGGCAGCCACATGAGGAAACTGAGCGTTTGAGTGGGTGCGTAAATCAAACCGCCGAAATGACAGGAAAGCAATTCCATTCAACTTTGCTGCTGCTTTCGCCAAACAGGTGCCTAACAAACATTTAATACATATAGTAAAACAATTACGCCGGCTTGACAAGATAATTGCATAAATACAAAGTGAAACAAACATAAATGTGTTTCCTGCAGGGGTCAGGGGCCGAGATCTGAATCGGAGCTGCTGTCATTTTGTCAGCACCATCCATTAGGCTTTCCAAAATCATTTCTTCGCTCCCAATCCCATAGTTGAATCCAATATTTAGTTATGATTTTCTTATATAACACAGCTGCCAAGCTAAAATAAGCCTACATAGTTTTCAACCGAGTTATATTTGTGGAAAGTTATCAGTCTGAGTCAGTCGGGTCAGCCCATTTTCTTCCCCAGTACAGATAAAAAGTGCACGACTGAGGTTCAAAAAGAATCCTGAATCATCAGCTGCATTTTGCACCTGCAAACAATCTCATGAACATGTGAAAAGCATTGGTTCTAACCCAGTAAACATTGAGTACATTGCATTATTTCATACACTGTGTGCATTCAAGTAACAGAAAATTGTGATTTTATTAACATTGTTTGCACAGCAGCTAATTCATGTGCACATTACGACAAATCAGGCTTTAAGTAGGACATGCTGAACCATTTCAAAATGTTTTCTTTGTGTGAATCAGTTTGGGACATCACTTCCCCCTTTAAATGAGAAAATATATCCATTAGAGAATACACTACAAGCCCCAGATGGCAAATGGAACATCTTGGTTACATTTTGTCATAAGCATCCTTGGATCGAGAGTTAGTTTTTAACTCATGCCGAAAGCTCAGAAAGAGATTTCTTGTCTGCCAATCTACTTATTTCACACTTAAAGTGCAAAGCTCTCCGGGCCGTTTTACACCTACTCCCTTTTCCCTCTTACCACCGCTTCCCCGTGCCGCTCGCTAAGTTTGATTAAGTACAATGCAGTGGGGGTGTTTCAGCACAAACTTGATCCATGGCCGAGGGGCTGACTTCACTCTGCCGCATCAGAGCCAAAGATTTTGCGCAAGCTTTCCTTTTCCTCTGTTCCCACCTGATGTTCATCACTTTCATTACCGTCTGGATACTTTAAATCCCGACGTAATGAGAGGTCTAATAACGCAGGAGATAAATTAGTCTCTGAGTCCGCTGGACATTCAGTGCAAGGGATACAAAATTACTTGATCACAACAAGTTTTTATCCACAGGACAAAAGCAACGCTGAAATTACACAACTTCACAATGTCTCCAGAGCAATGTTGTGTAAAACCTATTAATCTATATACAACCACAGTCTCAAACTTCTGTTTTGGCTACAAATTGAAGATTTATATTCCACTGTGAATGTAAATCATTGCCTGGGTGTGTAATATTGTCCATAAAGCTTGAATTTTAGAGATATTAATGTGCTACCAAGCTGTGAGCCGCTCATTAACAGTGCAAAAAATGCAATGTGTTAACCCACAGGTCAATATAAGAATTTGACAGTGTCATAGGTAGATTGTTTATGCTGTTCCTAACACTGTCTGCATTGTGCTGAGTGGCTGTAAATATGCTGGCATCAATAACAGCAGTATAACTAATGGCAAGTCATTTTAGCAGCTAAGGATTCTGGTACAGCTGAGCCGAATTTCTTTTTAGATGCTGCAACTTGCTCAGGCAGAGACAACACAGACCATTTGATGTTTTTTTTTCGGAGAACAAAGGTGACAGTTAATGTGCTGTAAACGGCAAGAATCCACATCGGCAGACCCTTTGATTACGTGATCTAGGGAATGAAATAAAAAGGCCAATGCTATTGTGTAACTGAAGCACAAAAATAAACTTGATGTAACAGAATGATGAGAATGAATCTAATACTAAGAATTAGAGACCAGGTGACACCTGTGCATGGCGTAGCATGTTAGGTCTGTTTTTTTGAAGAAAAGAATTAGACATCTGTCAGATAAACTATTCCCTAAAATAAACATCTTTCTCGATGTGATAAATGAAGGGAGACAGAAGTGCTAAGGTGCTATGGCAATGCTCTCAAGCAGCACCTCCTGTCAGGCCCTGAACAAATGCATCTTAGTGGCAGAGTTAGATGGCATATCGCACATGACATTAATTGATATGGACATTCACCAAAGCACCAGTCAACCTAATTTCACTTTTGATGCGTTCAAGAAATCATAATTCAAGTGCTGCTCCTTTGAGAGTGACTAAAACATTCACACTTATGCCTCTGCCGTGTCTAGTTTTTGTTCTATGAAGCAACATAATGAGATATAACGCATACAAAACTTCTGTGCAAGATAAAGCAAGACTGTTTTTTTTCTTGTCTATGCTCTGAAATGACAAATGCACAGTAAAATCCTTTTTTTTTTTTTTTTTTTGACAAAGCAACAAATTATGAAACTCACACCAAGCGGCAGTCACAGCTTAACATAAAGAGAAGCATGTGAGCTTGTGAGGTAAAATATATGGCAAGAAAGTTTCCACACCTCAATGAAAGATTTTCTGTTTAGCTTAGGAAAGCTTTTCTAAGGGAAAAAAAAAAATACAGCGAGAAGTTAGGTCCACAGTAACGTTCTCGCTAATGGCCACAAGAAGGGAAAAGATAACCTTGCACGATGAGTGCTGTGCTCTGCAAAGATAACTGTGTAAAGGTTAAGCACCAGTGTTTGTAAACGTGAACAGCTTGGAACTTCATGCTTGCATGCCTCAAGAGATCGCAATCAGAAGAGGACAGGCTCACACCATGACCCCACACCATGTACCTTCATACGACATGTTAATTCTTTCAAAATAGCAGCACTACAAGCAACCAGCAGTGACGAGTCATTACAGCAGCTCCCTGACATTTTATTCCACTTCCCGGGAATATTGCGCCGTAGCAGAGCGTTAGCAGGTACAAGGCATAAGCCACGCTCTTGTCTCGAGTTATATTAATGGTGACAGTTTTATTGGGCAAGAATAAATTAGATCATCACAATCCTTTCTTTATATAAAAATTCAGAACGAAGGCGCGCGCAGCAAAAAGTTAACTGTAATCACCCTAAAAGATGAAGCAGCCGTGCAATATTAAGCTGCATCTCGAAAAACACTGGAGTAAATCATATCTAAAGCAGGCTGTGATCCATAGGCGACTGCAGTTTCTGTTATTGTATAATGCATGTCACGTGTCCGGGAGATTAATTCTCTGAACTTGCATGACAAGTTCTGCGGCGGATCAAAGGTTTGCTGATAAATGTTATCATAAATGACAGATGTTATAGGATGAACATGGAGGCTTGTCCTATCATAGACTGACTCTGTCTGTGAAACTTGGCTAATACCTGCTCCTGTGCCAGGAGATTGATGTCTTCATGATTTTTTTTGGTGATAGACAAATCTAGGCACGCTGTCCCGAGGGGAGGAAGTCTCTCCGTGGCTCATATGGAGGAAGTCAGCGTGCATAAAAGAAAATAATCTGTTGTTATAAGATACATAGCCCACACAATCCCTTCCTTACTCCCATCTGCACAGCTTCAGCCCATCCAGAGTGACGTCAATGTGCAGATTAGAGCTTCCCCCCCTCCTCCTCTCGCATCTCTTCCCCTTTTCACGCCTAATCTGGACTTTTCATGGAACCTCTGCGATGCTGCATTCACTGCCTGGAAGATGGCTTTGAATAGCCCTAGACATAAAATACAGAAGAATCTAAGACAACAAAGCAGCGATTTGGGATATTTACAGTGACGACGTAATATGAGTATATGAAAGTGCAAAATGAGTCTTTAAATTATGAGGAAAGGAACAGTGTTTCTCTGCTAAAGGGTTGTTATTTATGTTTGAGAATAAAGTAATCCTCAAGAGTGGAAACAGAAAAGAGAAAAGCTTGTATACTTTAATGCTACATGCAATTATGTGGGCCAGACAGTTATGAAACTGAATCTCTCCTTACAATTCAACACAACAGCAGCGATGCATTAATGTAGATTACTTACCTAAGAGGCCGTTTTGACAACAAACATTTAAAGTAATGTTTGTAGTTAGTTTTCCCCTACATGCCATTTAATCTCAAACTTGGTATAATTTATTGCTAATGCGAGCCATGCTGACCCCGCGTGTCTTTACAAGACAACCTTGAGACACTGTACATACTGTAACACAAAAACACAAGCTCAGTTTCTTTTCAAACTGAGGTCATGGTGACTTTGAATAATTCCACTTATGTCAGGTCCTCCACAAATACTCATTGCAAGCAAAAAAGAAAATAAACTGCTAAGAATACAAATGCCGGTGTTTGAAAAATCATCAGCACGCAGCGGCGTTCCTCCTGGAAGCTTAAGCTCACTTGTAATGAACCATGGATGCGCAGATAAGCGTCGTGTATCATATACAAGGCAGTTCTCGCGTTTTTTAATAAGTAGACTAATGTTGGGACACAGAAGCAAAGCAACTGTTATTACTCAGCAGCCATGTTTTTACATGATAAGAAAAATCGCATAATCCACATTAGCATGTAGGAAACAGTGAGGGGGGAATATAGTGAAACTGCTGATAAAGCCTGTCAGGAAATCCCTGGTTATGCTGGATGCTAATTTTAGAAAAGAAAAAAAAAAAAACATTTTTCTGATATTAAAATTAAACGTAAAAAAAAGTTTGTAGATAACTGCTCTGCTCAGGGAGCAAATGACAACACTTCCCTGCTCACTGTGGATCACATACAAGAATATCGTTCCCTCTCTATGTAGTCATCTTGGGAGAGCATTCTGAACGAAGCTGTTCTCTTCGCTCTATCTCTGCAAACCACCAGCTGCTGAGGGAATCCAGGTTGCTTCAAACTCCCACACAAGGCAAAGATATCAGCGAGCCGGCCTACATCTGCATGTGAAGGTCCACGAGGGTGATGAGGAAAGTTACTGTGCTTTTTGAACTTCTTGCCCCAAGACTTAAGTTGTCTCTACTAATCATAGGCTTTATAAGTTGATCATTTGGAACATCGCTGCTTGAGAACACAAATGTAGTTCAGCCAAAGGAAGGTTCATTTTTTTCCCCTTTGATTCCTCCTCTAACCACTTTCCATGCCAGAGGCTTTTGTGGTGGCAGTGGGGGAGGACAGATTTGTCACGATGGTTACAGATTCTGTTGCATTATTTGCATTGTGGTAGAAATACGCCCTGTGGTCCAACCCCGGGGCCCCGGGCTACGAGGCAACAAGTCATCTCGGATGCAAACCCCATAGTGGAAGATGCTAGGTGTAAATAAAACATGGTAATGGCTTTCCAGTGACTGATTCACTGCAAAGACCACACTTTAGCTCATCCAAAATGTCAAAGGAATGATTTGGTTTCTCACCAAAAAGGAGATAGCTGGCATGTATGCTAATTCTCAGAATGTGTTATTCTCTCACATGTGGCTTATCACTGTCTCAGACATTTCAGGATGCCATGCTATTGGGACGGATGCCTTTGAAGAAAGTAAAGGCCAGCATTTCTTTCAAGAGCAGCACTTGTAGCTCGGTGTAAAAAGCAAATGCATGCATGGTTGAGAAGTGTAAAACCACTTCAACCATGCGATGGAAAACTTGGAAAATAAGTGTTTTGTTAGATAATAGTGTTATGAGTTTACACGGTCCCTCTAGGAAACAGCACAATGGGATTTTCACAAGAAAAAAACAAAAAAACCCACTAAAACCAGAGTTCATAACTGCGGTTCCTGCCAACACAAAAGTAGAGAGACTCGAGGCTCAAAGTATTTTACAGTTAATATCCTGATAATGTGAGGAAATGCTGCACTGGTTCCTCACTGTAATCACACCTCACTGTGGATGCGTTCTTGAGATTTTCCTAACCGCTCTCAACCATTAACCTTTGGCCGGTAGATAGAAGAGGTGTGTCTGGATCTCATTTTGCAGAAATGTTGCTTACATTTCCCAAAGAGTGCAGTAGACTCCAGTTTATTCATTTCCCTCTTGTTTTGGTAAAGGGGGTCGAGGCCAACAGTCCTCTACTCTTCCATATTGCTTTGTAGCTACTCCCTAAACTGTTCTTCTAGCAGTTCAAACAAATCCAGAACAAACCCAATCTGTCTCATAGTAAAATCCCTTTCCCATGCTCTTTTTTTTCCCCCATTCTGAAATACTTAACAACACAGAAACTACAGATGCTTTAAAGTCATTTGTAGCCTTTCTGCATAATAATCAAAAAACAAACTTCAAATATCCACTGAAGTCCTGCAGGGACTATAAGACGCCACCAAGACGATTTCAGGTGAATTAGATTTTTCGGTAAAAGCTATTCCATTTTTAGCAGTATGGACTACATGTACAAAGCTGGCTGAAGGCCTTTAACAAAAGCTGTCATTTCTGGGTCACCAACCTGCTTCAGGTTTTATTATTGGTCTTTCATTGCATTAAATGGGATTTCAAGTTACAAAAGATCCAGACTAAAAGGTGAGCATAACACAAATTATACTTTAATTGAAGGTGATCACTGAAGGAGACAATTCATACACATGCTATCCACAGTGGCTGCTATGCAGAGAGGTCTGAATTCTAGATTTCTTTCCTCCCTCCCTTCAAGTGAAGCTATTAGATGCAATCCAGCCACCTTTTCATCGTCTAATAACTCCCTTTAAAGTACTCTCAGCAAGTGTAAGAGGTCAACCAGAGACTCAGTTTGTGTTGCATGCCATTGGGTCCCAGTGAAAGGCACTTTTATTTTTTGATTAAGCTGCCACCTGACAGCAATTAATGTTGTATTTTTCTACAAACTCCAAAGCGCTCATTATGTTTGGAATAGTGGACTCACTGTTGCATCAGTAGAATATATAATAGGGGTTAAAGACAAACGGGTCGCTATCTGCCGCAAAGAGTAGTGTGATTTTAAATTGCGCTCAGTCTCAAGATACTACATGCTGGGCCCGGATCGGCAAATAAGAAGAAAAGTCTATAAGTGAGTTGTGAGAAATAAATCAATAAATAAATCAAACAACTGTATTGTACTTGCACAACACTCTCCAACTAAAGCAAGATTAGGCATCCACACAGAATTACATCTAAAATTATTTAAACAGTCACAGTGACTGACCAAACAAACAATGGCAGATTAAAACAATGAAAATGGCTTCTAATCTGTGCATAATCATTTTATATAACAGCTGAGAGCTGCAGCGTGATGCAAAGCTCGATGATTGTTAGATAGTGGCATAACCACAGCCCATTTTCGAGCCCGTATCTCATCACGCTTCCTGTGAGTCAAGACCAGCCATCAGTGGCAGACAGTCACATTGCACAGGAAACCAAACCGAGATCCATCCCCTGTTAAATCTGTCAGCGCCGCTATGATGCACAATCTGCACGCCAACCTACGGTCCCGCGGTGTGAGACGAGATATGTTCTTGCTTTAACAGAAGGCTTTGAAATACGTTTGCTTGCCGAAAGAACAAATGAAAAAACTGACATTAACTTGTCTCGGATTCAGACAGACAGTAAATCTAGTGCAGGTGTGCCACGTCATGTATAGTTGATTGCCACTCTATAATTTTACACCTCACCACCTGTACTTGTAATATCATTGATGTGTTTCCACATTGACTCAGCTTCTGCATTTTTAACTACGATACTCCCGACAGCTAAAGCAGTGTGTTGACCGGTGCCCATTTAAGTCTGTTTTTGCATAACGCTTGGTATCCCTTTGACCTCTGACATGGTGAACACAAGTCTATGAATGTTGATTATTCTACTTCTTATCCCTTTAATATTCTTACCAGATACTACTGGTCGCAAATTGCTGAAGCCTGTCTGTCCCATTTCCTAATCTACATACAATCAGAGCATCTTGTGATTCCCTTCACTGCTCTATGAACCTGTGCAGCTGTTCAGACCTCAACCTAAAGCAGGTTCTGCTGCTTTCGCATCTTAACCCAGGACAAGCAAGTGCTGCACATGAAAATGAAACACTAATTGGAAAAACAATATGTTCAAACATATCCGTAATTAATTACACAGAAAACCGTCACATGCTGTGAGAGAAAAAAAAGGATGGAAGCTATTCATCTAGCCTTCAAGAAAAACATCCTCGGATTAAAAGGACATTCCTAGTATTATTCTGTGGACTCTTCATCCTTAGCTCGATCTACAAAGTAAAAATGTGTTACAGCATTAGAAACACTGATTTTTTTTTTAATTTTCTTTTTGTAAAGAAATGGTCTAAGCCAGAAAAGAATATGAGTGGAAGTGCAAGCCAACTCTTCTTGCCAGAGAAAAAGAAAGCTTCAAAAAGCTGCAATTTGATATAATTTCAATTCATTTTCTGAACACTGTTATCTATGGTTCTTAATCTCTTAAAGAAATCTCTGAGGCTCTATGAAGCAAGTCTCTTCTTCCCTTAAAGGCATTATAATACAGGCAGTAATACTACCTTTTGCCAACCTATTAGACAGTTTTTTTCCCCTTTTGAGGGTGACAGAGGTGAAATCTACAAGGCCTTAAAAAACATCCATCAAGCTACAAAACAAAACACTTCAACGTAAAAATATGCATCTCTCCAATCTACCAAAATCACAAATGGGCCCGCTGAGGAAAACAGCCCATCCCCTCTAACTGATACCCAGATGAATCACACTATTTGCCCAATTAAATTCTAGGGTGTTGAATGTATTAATTCTTCCCTAACAAGAAGTCACGAATCACCACAGTGGAACATAAACTCTGTCTTAGACAGTAGCAAGTCGTTGTGAGTGTGGCAATGTGGTTCGTTGGTCGAGGTGAACCGACTGATCATCATTTTCTAAACAAGTCTTCCAACCTAAGCAACCACATACATAGAAACATAGCAGTAGCAGAAAAGTTTTTGTTTGGTTTAACCCCATTACCTTCAAATTTACTGACATCTATTATCCTTGGGCTCAAGTGGACCCCAAGAATTTAAACCTCCAGAAAATATCATCATTAAAATTGTTACCCACGTTTATGTGAAAATAGCCCTGTAAATAAAACAAACAAAAAAATATATCTCATTGACTTATTTAGAGATGTTAAACATTGAATGGGGTCAAATTGACCCCAAAGATAATAGGAGGGTGAAGGAAGACTTGTGGTTGTAGTAAATGAAGTATTTTGGTGAAGAGTTTGGGTTAGAGGACTTTACAGTCATGAACACACAGATAAGGTTATAAAAGAATCATGTTTAAAAATGACAACACAATCAGTTGCAGGAAATGAACAGTCATATGTTTCACTGACCCATCCATCCACCCTGACCTCCTTCCAGGACAGACATTGCGGCTCTATCAGCTGACCTCCTCCATTCCTCCTGCCATAATTTGACAGCATTTGCTGAAATTGCTGCTGCACACAATCTCTAGAAGGCATCTAAAAAAACAACAACTATGGACCATAATAAGCTGCTTCTACAAACAATCTATATGTGTTTTGTTTTGTTTTTGATGTAAGAATGGCTCCACTTCTCTAAAATGTTAACTTTTGATCTGAATAAGCACTGCTACTGGTTCCAGACCACTTTTATGTTTTGTGCTGTTTTTTTGTGAGACACTACAGGAAACTCTTCCATTCTTGCATTAGCCTTCTCAGTGCTTTAGGTTCTAAATGGTGTTCATTTGCTTCTTTTTTTTTTTCATCTGGTACATGAAATATTACAGTCAGTAAACAAGCTTGCCTGACTGTCAGAAAAGCTGTGAATTACTGGGAGGGGTTATGTACCAACCTCTTTCCAATAATTAGTCTGACACATTAACACCCATTAAACTCCAATTTTCCATATTTAACCTTTGGTTTTTGTATGAAATGGGCAGATATGTTTATTAGTGAGCTTTATATGTGATTGCAGGCACATTTTCCCTTTTATTATTATTTTTTGCCTTGGACAGAGTCACGCTAGCTGCATGGCCATGTTGCCACTCCAATGTAATGAATAACACATGTGTGTAATGCACTATACAAGCATGTGTTATACACTGAAGGTTTCTTTTTCTTTTGCATTCCATGTCTAGGGAAACACATTTACACACTACACTTCACACTATATGGGTAAGGATAAAATATGTAGTTAAAAAAGTAGCTCCTTGTGTACCTCCTTGAGAAATGCAAGCACACAGTGTGTAGCCTTCTCTCGAAACAGCAACTCTGACACATGCTGAAGAGCCGAGGCAAAAAAAAAAAAAGCCTGAGCTGCTGAATTTCACGAGCTAAGGTTAGGCACATCTGCATTAAGCAGGGAGCTGAGCCAAAGATTCTAAAAGGAGAACACATCTGGCAGGCAGCAGACGACAAACTCAGAGGACAAATGAGATTCATTCTAAGATACTGCATGTTTTTCAGACATGTTTCTGACCTTCATGGGAAAATAAAAATGTTTCAAGCAAGAGATGAGTGTGGAATCACTGATCGCAGACCACCCTCTGGTTAAAACGCACAATCTCAAGGAAATGATGTCCTGTATCAGTCATAGGGGAAATCAAGAAGACAGCAGACATTAGCATTTATCCATGGAACAAATCTGTTGTAAGGTTACAGCGAAGACCATCAGCAACCAAACAGTCTGACCGCAAGTCACTATCACTCAATCCCTGCCAGTTCTTCAGTTAGATTCCACCTTTCGTTGTTTGTTTACATCAAAGTTAACAGCTGCATGAAAACTCCTCTCAGTCGCTGAACCGCAACATGCAACGAAACCAAAGTAATCTACCTCGAATCAGTACGCTTTAATTATTGAGGTAATCCCAAGTATTTGCAGGGTGCAGGACCCGTGTGCAGCTCAGCATCATCTGAGCAACAAAGTCCCTGAGGCATTTCACCATTTAACATTATGTAAAGCCCAACTGACATAATGATTTCCTATGTGGGTCAGCAAAGGTCGAAAACACTTCAAAACAAACCAAATCCTCGGCTAAACAGTGCAGGTTAACAAGTTTAGTCAGTGCGCGTGGCGTGCCGCTCTGATGTTGTAGCCAGGAGTGAACTCTCCTCTGAAGTCCTTCAAACACCACAGTGCTAAAAGCCAGTCCACTGTGCGTGAGCCCACAGTGTAACTCCAGCAGAATGAGAAAGAGCCCTGATGCTGCTTCCTCGGTAGGGGAATCAAGTGCTTGTAATGCAGTCTTGTAATGCAAGCCCTTAATGACCATGTAGAGAACTAAACGCCTCTGCCAAATGCCAGGCAAAGACCACAGGTGAGGACGGGCAATCAGCAGGGGAGCTGCACTCCAATTTCTGCCACCAGCCTCCTTATCTGTTGCAAATCTTTGAATAAATGTGGCTTCTTTTTTTTTCCCTCTAAATTGCAGTGCAACATCCCCAGTCCCATCACCACTGCCTGCCTTTACAACAACAACAAAAAAAAACCCAAATCTACACATAAAGCAGGCTGGTGATTCTTTACAATATAGCCTTGAAATCATGCAAAACATTTGCCAGTGTTCCAATCCTGCAACATCCAAAACACGTCAGCGGAGGATAAAAAAAAAATATTTAAAAAAACGATGCCACCGCTGTGCTGTGCAGAACGCACTGAAGGCACAAATCTGCATGCAAATAAGAAAAAAAGGCGCAATTTGATGTCTTTTCGAGGCAACAACTTTATTATCTGTTGAGCTCGGGAGCAATCTGATGTGTGCACACACACACACACAAAAAAAGCCACGATCACCCAAATCGGCTGAGGAGTGCGCCCTCAGCATCCCCACAGTTGCTCAGAAGTAGGAGATGTCATGCATGCTAGTCGTGATCAATGCAGATGAATTAAGACTTAATACATAACTAGGGCCTACTGCTTTCTCCCCCCTCGCATCTTCTTCTTCTTCTTGCATTTCCTTTGAGCGCACCAGCGTCACGCATTTTTT
Organism: Stegastes partitus; assembly: GCF_000690725.1. Taxonomy (NCBI): domain Eukaryota; kingdom Metazoa; phylum Chordata; class Actinopteri; family Pomacentridae; genus Stegastes; species Stegastes partitus. Next base: position 733,203 of record NW_007577780.1, read on the forward strand.
TTTTTTCTTGCAGCCTGAGCTGAATCCGAGCATTATTCATTGATGTCGCTCCTCTACGACTTGCTTGGCGCGGAAGGGGGGAAAGTTGGCATGAGGCGAGCATGGCACCGATCGCCTCCATCCGGCTGCCCCTGTTAAACGGCCACATCTCACTGTCACACACGAATACCTCTACTCACTGACAGTTTTTGTGGCTTATTGTTTTGGACCCCCACGGTTTTTGCGAGAGATTCCCAACCACCACCACCACCACCTCCACCAACACAACCGCTGCGTAAAAATGACATGACAAGACTTACCGACGGCTAAATCCAGTAGATCCGCGCACAGGAGCAAGCACAATGAGAAGACGGTCATCTTTCCCTTATTTTGCAATAAATCCCAAACTCCATCTGCGTTTACATGCTCTCCGGGTTTCGGCCGTGTAATCCCCACCATTCCAGAGGTATGCGATTGAAAGGTGCCCCCAAACTATTCATGATGCAGCTCAAGTCGAAGTGGAGAAATCGCAGAAGTTGACAATGAATGCAGCATTCAGAGCGGCGAGAATCGAGCATCAGATCTACAAAAAAATAAAAATAATAGTAATAAAAAAAAAAAGGTTGAAAAAAAAATGCCTCAGTGGATGCGCTTACAGAACAAGCGGAATGATTCTTTTCGTTTTATTTTTTATTTCCTCCCTCCACGCATAAACAATGGGGAGCTTCGCTGAGCCGCGGAGCAGAGATAGGCTCTGGAAAAAACGGAGAGGTTTGGATGAAAATGTGTTCCTCTCTCTCTCTCTCTCTCTCTCTCTCTCCTCCCGCCCTCCAGACAGACGCACAGTCATTCCTGATCACTCGCTCTTTTATTTCACACAATTTTCCTTAATCCTCCCCTGGATTCAGACCCCTCTAATTCTGCCCATTAAGCCGATTTATTCCCGTTGGATTTTTATTTTTTTTTTCCTTGTGGATTTCTAAAGATACTTATATCACGAGGATGCACTGAATAAATAAAGCAGTTTAATCTAGTTGATCAATCGGTTATTTAGTGAATATTTGATAAGCATGTCTAATTCTGTGCACCCAATGGGGAATATAGATATATATATTAAAAAAAAGATAAAAATATGAATAGGTTTGCAACTAAGTTTGCATTCATCCAGCAGGACTTGTTACTGACACATGCTGTGATTTTTATCCTCCAAACTCAGCTGGAGAGGATAAACATTAAATATATATTTTTTTGTTGGAACAACATTAAACCCATCAAGACTTATTTGAACTTTATAAGTACCTGTTTAATGGAGCTGATCCAGCTGGTTAAAGTCACTCTTCCGTTTCGAATTGGCTGCCATCATTTGTCTCATTAAAGAGCATCTATCATGCAGGCAGCAAGCTTTCGACTCGAGGTCCTGTTCCTGCTTGGCAGAATGACATCCGCATGTTCTGCAACGCTATTTTCTTACTGTAAAGTCACTCAAATCAGAAAACCTATTTTTCGGCACCCCACATGTCGGCCCTACCTATTCCTAAATATGACTATGACGTTCGCTCCAAAATCTCATCAGCATACCCCTGCTGTCATCAGTCACACATGATTTGATAAAGACTTGTGTTAAATTTAGTATCTTCCGTCAAAATGCTCATCTCCAAAATCACATCAAATCCTCGGGAGTGAGGGGACTGCAACTACTTCGTACTCTCCGAGACCAACCAAAGTTTGACAGCTGCCCCAGGCTGTGTCATTCTAATCAGCATCACCTTAGCAAGGTCAGCCTTGGTTTGCTCCTCTGTTTTACTCTGAAATGATGTTTTAAGCCTTTTGTGAAATAGTCTTCTGGGATCTATTTCCAGGTAAGTTATTCAGGAAGACAGCCACCAGCATGCCATATCCATTCACCCCCCTCAAAAAAAAATAAAATAAAAAAGAATCCTGTTGAATAAAGCCATTGGTTTCCCATTTTCTACAAAGCCGACTCAATATATCAAGACCGTATGCTTTTATTGATCTGTTCAGCGGCGAACCAGTAACACTGTTGCACGACGGGAACTCCTGGAAAGCTGTTTTCTAGAAAATAGAAATTTGGTGGTCCATATGCTCTCATTATTAAGACTCTTGTCATGCAGTGCAACAACAAACTGAAAAATGAGTTAAACAAGCTGTTCCTGGTAATACAACAACGCAAAGAGGAAAAGGTGTCCCCCAGTATATAAATTCAACCTCCGACAAACATGTAAATGCAGCGACTCTCTGACAACGACGCTCCTCGCTGCCGACTGGGTGGGGGAGGATGCTTTCCTGGTTAAGGTCTGCAGTACTAATGCACTATCACACATCTCTAGAGGGCAGTGTCAACAACAATTTATTGGGGTAACAGAGCCGAACGTGTTGCTGTCCATATGGCATCGAGCCCGCTAACAAAGAGCGGTCTTCAGTCTTGCGAGAGTCCACATGCTGTCGTCATGTACTCACTTTTCTCTCTCCACCACAGGTACGAGTCAATAAGCCTTAAACTGTTGTTTTAGCTTTTTATTTAGGATCTGAGGAATTGAGAGGAAGAAGAAACCTGACACATAGATAGACCTGACTCCATCTATGAGGATTACTCTGTCTCCTCTCATTCTTCTTGCCTTTCCAGTACTAAGGACTTGTTGCTTTGAATTACTCTTTTTCGTGATGCCTGTATCATCTCCTCCTAACTGTTAACAGTTTTGTGAGCATATATGGTGTTGCTGACTGTCACTGCGGATCAGTTATGTACTCAGTATTAGTCACAACTGTAAAATTAAACTTTAGAAGATGTAAATCCTT